>NC_090847.1:19652500-19897500 GCF_024217435.2 Syngnathus scovelli
CACTGAGTGGCCGACCTGAACCAGGGAAGCAGGGCTGAACTTTTGAAGCATGCTTAGTGCACAAAATCCACAATCCTATCTCTCGTTCTGTTTTAAAATGCCATTCCTGGTTTTTGAAATTTGAGATTCCCACTTCTGCATTGTAGATCAAACAAACAGGCTATAATTTGAGAATAGACAAAAAATACATACTATGTCTCGATGGCTGATTGCTTTCCGCAATTCCAGACTGCGTTCTTCTGACAACTTCCTGTGATGCAGGTCATGTGCCTGTAAATTAAAGGTGACCTACTTTTTTATTTTATTATTAAATACTTTTTTGTGGACATGGGACGGATGGGATGCGTATGATGTAGTCAAGCACAAATATAGATTAATGTAAAGACGGACACACACAAAAAGCTCTCTTTTTTTGTGTGTTCTTTTCCTCCTGCACCCCTCGCAATCGGCTTAGGAACAGTCCATGAGCTAATAGTCAATGGCGATCAACTGGTTGGGCACTCCTGCGCTACGCCATGCTAATAGTCATTTTCCTGGTTATATTTGGACACAACAGGGCAGACCCATCCATGTATTTTCGGAACCGCTTTTCCTAATGAGGGTTGCACGTATGCTAGAGCCTGTCCCAGCTGACTACAGGCAGTTGCCGTCGGACACCCTGAACAGGTTGCCAGCCAATCTCAGAGCACACATTGACGGACAATCATTCACGCTGACATCCACACCAACGGGAAATTCGGAGTGCTCAATCGGCCTACCATTCAAGTCTTTGGAATCTGGGAGGAAATCGGACCACCAGGAGGAAACCCACGCAGGCACATGGAGAACATGCAAACTCCACACAAGAAGGCTGGAGCTGTAATCGAACCCACAATGTCTGCACTGTGAAGCGTATGTGCTAACCATTGTGAACAGGGCAGAGTTTGGTTCGCTTGCCAACTGTAAGTTGGATTCGTGTCTGGTGAGAGTTGGACTCTGCCAAGGCTGCCCTTTGGCACCAATTCTGTTCATAACATGGACAGGCAGTGTTGAGGAGGTCCGGTTTGGTGACCGCAGTATTGCATTTATTTGTAGTTTTATGTTTTATAGTATTGCCTTGATTTTCAGTGAAGTATTGTAATTCCCATTTGTCTTGAAAGCGACAGCCCTCAATGTCAACATTCCTCATTTTCTTTGCAGTCGCCAAGGCAGAAATGAAATGAGAGGAGAGGGGTGGTGCTGCCACATTGTGGTAATAGGAGGAATTACAGTTTCAAGTTTCATGATTTTTTTGATTCAGTTTGACAGTGCAGGCGGGCCATAAATAATACATTAAAAGGCCGAAGCTGCAGGCCATATGAAATCTGACCCGGGGCCAGATTTGGCCCGCGGGCTGGATTTTCGCCTTCCATGACAAGTCACGTTTCCAGCAACCATCACAATAACATATGAGACAAGACCTTGCTGAGCTCACTGTTAAATTGTACAACAAGATGGAATAGGCCAATCAGAGGAAGAATGCCAAAGATACCGAGGCGGTACGTTTTGTAGTTGGCTGCAGAAACGTTATTGTGGCTAAGAAGGAGCACACCGTGGAGTAGTGCTACTAGGACACAAGTAAGGGCCTAATCAGCTTTGGTTGGGTTGCCTAGGGGAGAGTGTATGATGTTTGCTTCAAACAATCCTGGGTTACATCACTGATATGTGTGAGTGCATCAGATGATGCTTCAAAAATGTTTATATCACTCTAAAGGGCCAATATAGTCATTTGGGAATAAAGCTTTCCACAACATTGTCCAATGTGTTGTGCTTTGGTTTTGTCTTTTTCATCATCTGATGCCTTCCATTAAAGCTTGGAACTGTCAGTTTTAATCATCTCCCAATTTCCCTTGACAGTGGAAACAGCTCTGACATTCACTATTCCCCCCCATGTCTGTACTCTGATGTTGAGCTGCAGTGTCAACCTTTATTAACTCCGTATTTGATCACAGTATCTTTTTCCTTTTTATATATATATATATATATATATATATATATATATATATATATATATATATATATATATATATATATATATATATATATATATATATATATATCTCATAACACCTTTTGAAATGTGTTTCATCTGCAAAACTGTGGGTCAGTTCTGAGGTGAACCCATACTATATAAAGCGGGGACGTGCGGTCAGTAGAGGCAAGGGAGGCCCCGTCCCTCCCCTGCCATCATGAAAAGGGGAAAAAACAAATTCAATTGTTTTTATTATAAAGTCATTTTCCTTTTAATTTCAGTAGTTGTGTATCATTTTGAACCAAAATCGCTGAATTTTTATAGTTATGTTAAAACCGAAGACGAGTCGCTCGGAGGAGCCAACTTCCTGCCTTGCCTCCTCTGAGGATTGCGTAATCACACGTCTGCCTATGCTGACAGGCTATGCAGTTAGACTGAACTGCTGTCTGTCTCTATGTCGCTGTTTAAGTCTTCAAACACTGTGGGCTATATTAACTAATTTCCGTAGTTAAGCTGATGTATATAATATCTAGTGTTTTTTGTCATCTGTCTCTAACGTTGTGTTTCTTCAGATCAGTGCTTCTCAATAATTTTTTGTCATGCCCCCCCAGGGAGAAGAAAACATTTCGTGCCCCCCCCCATTTTATTAACATTAAAGAAAACAAAATATAAATAAAAAAGAAATATCAACATACAATAAAGACTAACTATTAATAACATTGTTTTTTAGTCTGTAACAGAACAGATTCAATGTGCATCACTTTGCCTGAAATTAAAAATAAATTATAATCATTTAAACTATAGACATTCCTGACCAACTGCCATTTTATGCTGGAAAAAATACAATAAAATAATAATAAACATACATAATATTAAATAACAGCAATAAATATTATTCAATTCAAAGTAATCAGCAACACTAACTCAGGAGCACAATATATAAAACATTTTAACCTACAAAACAATAAGGAATAAAACAATTTGTGCTCAAAATGAGGCAGCATGAAGGAAATGAAATTTGGTACGCTGATGCTTCCAGTGCTGGCCGATTGACTGAAGTAGCATTCACAAAGTGGGATGATTGTTGGCAATATTCAACCCATTTTCGCTGAAAAACGTCAAGCATCTTATCAGCGTGATTGGGGTGCAATGACTTTATAATTGCCGCCTTAATTTATTTGGCTTCATACTGTCCACTGCCAACATCGTAAGCCACAATAAACACACCGGTCTTTCCTCGTCTCCCATCGTAGTCGCACTGAAGCCGAGCGCTACGCACGCATGTCTTAGCTTTCGTGTAACTCTCAAATCTCTTATCTCCGTCTCTCTTCGCCGTTCTTTTCAACCCTGTTCAATATTTTTCCATGGTGTCCCACTGCACTTTTTATCGCCTGCTCTGTGCTGTGTGTGTGTATGTTCCGTGCACTCTACACTGTAGAGCGACTACTCCTTGCGCACACTCTTCCACTGATACCACCACTCCCACCGACTGCAGTGGATGTCTAATTACCCTTTAATCTAGTACAGCCAAAAGAAAAGCATGTTCTCTCATGTCACAAGTGCCCCCCTTGGGGGCGCGCCCCACTATTTGAGAAGCACTGCTTTAGATGAACAAAACGGCTTTGAAAAGAGACCTTACGGAGGCAATGAAAAAAAGGTTCTCCAGCCTTATCAAAGTCAAAGTCAGCTTTATTGTCAATTTCTCCACATGCCAAAGACACACAAAGAAACAGAAATTTCGTTCCCCGCTATCCCACGGTGACAAAACATGGCCCACAATAGACAATCAAGTAAACAGCGTGCTGAATAAATAATGAATAAATAACACAACAAATAAATAAGAGGAGCAAAAAGGAGGAAGTGAGCGTACAGCAGACATTCCAGAAAATAGCGCAACAGTGCCGCACGCTACGCAGGGGTAGCGAGTTCAGGGTCCTAACAGCCTGGAGAATGAAGCTGTTGCCGAGTCTGGTGGTGCGGGAGCGCAGGCTCCTGTACCTCTTCCCAGAGGGCAGAAGGTTAAACAAAGAGTGAGCTGGGTGACTCACATCACTCACAATTGCGGTTGCCTTGCGGGTGAGATGGGAGGTGTAAATGTCCTTCAGGGAGGGGAGCGAAGCACCAGTATTCTTACCAGCCGTATTCACTATGCGCTGCAGGGCCTTCAAGTTCTGTTCAGTGCAGCTACCACCCCAGACAGCGATGCAACTGGTGAGGACACTCTCAATGGTGGCACGGTAGAATGTAGACAGGACTGCCTGAGGAGCACATGCATGCCTGAGCTTCCGCAGGAAGTACAGGCGGCGCTGAGCTTTCTTTGCCAGTGACGCGGTGTTTGAGGACCAGGAGAGGTCCTCACTGATGTGCACCCCCAAGAACTTGGTGCAGCTCACCCTCTCCACCACAGCACCGTCGATGATCAGCGGCAGGTGTTTTGTGTCGGATAAATTTTACGGGGGGGGTGACGTCCATTCATTTTGGAGAAATAATGAAACTAATAACCAAAGCCTTCTGAGACAGCCACTTTTAATGGGGACGCTCCCTCCCCTTCCTTCATGTCTTAGTAGAAGTCACTCAAGGGTTGGAAATTATTGCACGGACATCGCTTATATTATTAAAATAACAGGGATCAACCAGCCTCAAAATATATGTGGACATCTCTACTTAGGCCCACTTCAAGATCTGAAAACCTCATAAAAGGATTTGGCTTTCCATGGCTGACATAAAAGAGCAAGAAATGAGCAGCCTCCCTGCAGCTAAAGTTCTCTTTCTGTCATGTCTGTCTCTTTTCTTTCATACGTCACTAAGATAGGCAAACACAATGCTGTTCCGAGAAGCTTTTTGGAAGTTGAATTGTTCATGAATGTTTGTATAGTCAACTGAAATCAGTAAGGGTTCATTTGACTTGTATTTCCCTTGAAGCTCCTTGGCTGCTGATTGACAGTGGGTGTCTGCAACGTAAAGCCCCCGTAGCAGGCTAGTAAGAAGCTGAACTCATTCTGCTAATCTTGTCTTTCATAACCTTCACAGGTTGAAAAGTGAGCAAGAATAGCAATGTGCATATGAATTTTGGTGACACTGGGTGACAACATAACGCGACAAACCAAGCCAGGAAACAATATGCTTTGGAACGCTGTTGTTTACTTGTTTACTTGTTTACTTGATTGTCTATTGTGGGCCATGTCTTGTCACCGTGGGATAGGGGGGAACAAAATTTCGGTTTCTTTGTGTGTCTTTGGCATGTGGAGAAATTGGCAATAAAGCTGACTTTGACTTTGACTTTGATGAGATTAGATGGGAAAAAAAACAGGAACCCAAAAGTGGCTGGGCCAGTTTGCCATAAATCTCGTCTCCAAAAAGCCCCCAAATCACTAGAGATTCTTTTAGTTGTGCGAAATTTAAAATTCAATTTTTACATATAGACCTGAATGCCAATGTTCAGTCCAGTTTAGTGTTCCTTTAACTTCTGAAGAGTTTTCACCTCACCCCCAACAATAACTTCAACACAATTCAATCCTTATTTGTAAAATAGTCCATTTTAAATTGCATTGCAGTGCAGTTGCCACCTTGACAGACGTATCTTAATACATATAGTATTAACTGTAATATTTGTTTCACCTTTGTAGAAACTTGAAAATGGATTGTATGCAATACAATAATATCAATTCAAATCTTCCTCTGTGCCCCACTTTTGACATCAACACAAACTTTTAAAGTATACAGCCAACTCATAAAAATGGTAAATGGTACCATTTAAGTGTGCTTATCCGATGGGGGAAAATCCTCTCTACGCAACACAAACTCCTAGCTGAATAAAATGATTTATACATAACAAGTCCTTGCCATAATGATAACCAGACATGCTTCACTTTGAAAAAAATATTCATGTGCGGTCTTGAATACACAAAAACACCAAAGTAATTGTTCATCTCTCCAGAGTGGAGTCACAGAAAGGCTAGTAGAGAGGAAGTTAAAGTGATGTAATATTCTAAACACGTATTTTGCCTTTGGCCTGTGACTACCTCTACTTCCTTCCTCATTTGCCCCGTTTGTATTAACAAAACTTCACTTTCAACTATTTTTTACCCTTGAAAGAAAGCAAAAATTGTAATCATTAGATTGGTAGTGTTTTACTTTTCATTGTCTTGAATAATTAAAATAAACAAAATCAGTGTCATGTGAAAACAGAATTTGGATCCAGAATGAGAAGGACATGATGATGGAAAAACTGAGTTAATCTATTAAAAAATACAAAGTAACAAAAGTTGCTGATGGTGTAGGGTAGGGGTACACTCGCCTGACTTGTAGGTGGGCAGCGTGGGATCGATTCCCGCTCAGTGACTGTGTAGGCATGTGGGTGTGGCTGGTTGTTGGACTCTGTGTGCCCTGCGACTGGCTGGTGGCCAATCCAGGGTGTCGTCTGCCTTTCGCCCGATGTCAGCTGGCATACGCTCCTGCACTCTCCGTGAGCCTTAACAGGATAAGTGCTGTCAAAAATGAATGGATGGACAAAGTAACAGAGAGTAGGTCTCTGTGCAGAACCCCCAAAAAAGTAACAACAGACAACAGGGCTGGAATCAGAAGGTAGGAAATTTGATATTCACGCTACTGAGCAAAAAGTGTTTAAAACAAAAATGCTCAGGATATTTTACCAGTCTATCAATGCCTGCATAGTGTAATAAGACACAATTTTTAACAACTCTGATAGCTACAAATAGCCACCTGTCATTTCTAAATGCAGCCATTATCTGCTAAAGCAACAGGAGTTAGGAGTGAGGGGTGGAGGAGTATTGGGGGTGGAGGAATGATTTGATGGGGGGGCGGGGAGGGGGGTGAACAAAGCGGGGCTGGTGGTAGCTCAGGTATAAAAGCCCAACTAGAATTCATTGACCATTATTTGGGGGGAAGCTTACATTCAGTAGCCCAAATCAAGTTTGTACATTATACCAGGTAGTGTAAATAACTCGCTGCACACGGTCTTTTACTTTACAACGTTCTGTGCAAGAAGCAAAGATGCTGAAGATATACACAACTCGAGGCACTGGAAAAGACCCTGAGCGAGGTTGGCCCTTGTGAAGAAATCAACCTCCAGCTGAGTTGAGTTTCTCATATGTCTTCGGGTAAGCTTTCCTAAAGATCCTATTTTAGCAGCTGACAGGTACCGTATGGCCAAGCAGAACGCGGCTTCAGCAGTTGTTGAAGCAAAAACCCAGGCCTGGAAAGAGTTTGGCGAGGCCATGAAAAATGACTTCCAGACCGCTTTGAGGAAATTCTGGTCCACCATTGACTCAGGAGGGGGGAGCTGTGAAACAGTTAATACTGTGTATAGAGAAGACAGGTTGCGGCGGACCTTGACTCGGGACATTGTGAGTCAGTGAAAGAACACAAGGATCTCCTCCTGAATTTCCTCTAATTATGAGTACACTTTATTGAGTTACTGAGAAAATACTTTATACTTTATCTGTCCATCCACTTTCCACATTGCTTGTCCTCAAGATAATCACAGATGAGCTATTGCCTATCTCAGATGGAAAAAAATGTGAATCATTGCCATTCAGTCTCAGGGCACATTCCATTTTAACCATTTACACACATCCTTACAGTACGGGCAATTTATTACTTAGTAAACCTAATATGCCTATTTTTTAAGAGGGATGCAAGCACAGGGATTTGGGAGTTCACATGAGCTCTTTGTTCAATTGCCTGATAATATTTTTGAGATACAATGAATAAGTTTGATGAGGTTTATTAAAAACACTTCAATTAAAATATTAATTAGGATGAACCCATTTACCCAGTCATCTGTGACAGGAAACTTTGTCAGACCTCAATTTTCTGGAGCACTCTGTGTATACTTTGTCACTTTTTTTTTAGGTGATAGCCTGTCTGTATTTTCTATCTCTTGCTTGCCTTTCTAAAGTTGAAAACTCCAAAGGATTTACGGGTGGTGTAAGAAATTATACTGATTTAGGTGTACAGTGTTTCACTTGATTACCACGTTGGTTACATTCCAAAAAATGCCCAGAATAAGTGAAATCTGTAGTGAAAAGTAAAGGTTGACTTTTTTATTTTATTTTAATTTTTCAATTTTTATGGGGTTTTTTCATTTACACCTCTATTACGCTGTTAGAAGCCCTCTCCAGCTCTCAAACTTTTTTTTTTTTAATTTAGATTTTTTTTCATTTACACCTCTATTACGCCGCCCCCCCCCCAATCAAACAGTTCACTCCCTTCTAAATACTTGTTACACTTGACAAAACTTTTAAAAATGTAACTTTTAAAATGAAGAATAAATTTTGAGCTACAGGCTGAGATAGGAGCATGCTCTGCCACAACAACATACAACTGAACATTGGTTAAAAAAAAAAAAAAAAAACCTGATTTTTATCTCGAAATTGCTTACCTTGCCTAGAATCTCAGGATGCATTTCAGCCAAAGATACAATCTCGGTGGATTAATGGGATCACTCTCTAAAATGGAACACAGAATGTCAGTCATGATATAATGATTGTAAGGAGGAATGTAATTCCCATTCAAATTCCAAGGAGCAATCACTCATTTGATAATTCTAATTGCATGAAGCCTACTTGGTTTGTCATGGTCCTGTGTTCCGTTACTTGGTTTGTCATGGTCCTGTGTTCCGTTACTGACTGTCATGTATTTTTCCAGTCCCTGAGACTCGTTGCTGGGCAGCACTTCCAGCACATCTATTTGGCATCCTTATCAGCTGACTATTTAAGTGCTGGGTTGATGAAAGCTGGTTACTGTATAAACACAATATTTCTTGTCAAGTCAATGGCATATTGGTGTACATTTGCCGATGATAGGGCATGGTAGCAAAAGATATCAAGCTAGAATTTTTGCTTCAACCTTCGACTGAATAAATACACGAAAAAATGCTCCAGTTTGTACACAATTAAAAATAAACAGCTCCATTGACCTAAAATTGACAAACAATCTTTGATCTCCACCAGCAGCGAGTGACTGGCACGGTATGTGTTTTCTACACGACTGAATTTTATTTCATGTGTTGTCAGTACACATGTAATCCTGGAAAGCTCAGCGCTGACATAAGATGATCCAATCCACAATGCACAATGTCATTTAAATCAGTGCTCGCCACGAACACTAACTAACATGATTGAGAGTTAAACCCCTCACCCCCTCTCTCGCTCTCTCTATCTCTCTCTCTCTCTCACTCTTACTCTCTCACTCTTACTCTCTCACACTCTTACTCTCTGACTCTTACTCTCTGACTCTTACTCTCTCACTCTCTCTCACGCTCTCTCTCACACTCTCACTCTTTTGTCTCTGGGTCTCTCTGTCTCTGTCCGAACTGTTGGTTATGGAACATTTGTAATGACCACCAAAGTCCAGTGACATAATAAGCATAGCGAGCCAGCCGATGATGAAGAAAATGAGGATGTACACATCTTTGACATCCTCCGTGTTCAACACGTCAAGGCATATGACGCACGATTTATTACATCCACACACCATATCCTATCGGATTGGTTTGTTTTGTACCATAGCAGTGACCACAAATTAATCATGAAGCGATTGAATGAGTTAACCTCAAAATCTAATGATGGTGTGCTATAATTTTGGTAATTATTCCCATAGGGACACTGTTGAAAGACTGCAAATATGCATAGTTTAAATGGCAATGAAGGTTTTTGACAGCAGGAGGGATTGTGTGCATATGAAGCTGCAGGAGGTAAACCGTATGGGCTGAAATTTTTGCCACCGGAAACGTGCGTTACAAATGTGCGAAAAATCCATAAGTGCGACAGTGCGTATTCTGTCATTGACTTGTGACACTTTATTCGATCTGAGTTGTCAAACATGGCGGCAACAGTTGTTTTGCTTAAAATTTTTATAAAAATCAATAAAGCAGTTGTAAAGACTTGACTATTATAGAGCTTATTATAGAGCAAACATTTGTTTTTTCTAGTCGACTTTTTGAGTATCATTTTACCGTTTTTAACAACCATACAAGTGTAAAAATTAGGTAACCAGTGTACTATGTCTCATCATACATGCAAAACTCTTTCACCACATGAGGGCGGATTTCCTCATGAGGTATCAGTATACCTGAGGTTTGACATCCAGCAAGGCAACAATGAACACATCCAGTATCTGCATTGTTTTGTGTGTTCTACAGTTGATTAATTTTGTTATTAATCTTAAATGGTCAGAAATTCATTCATGTGCAGAATTTGTTTCATCATTGTGTCAGTCTGTGTCATTCATCCTTTTACTTCATACATTGTAGAAAGCACACACAGTGACACACTCTCAGTGGGAGACAGTGTTGTGAAGCCAGATGCTGCTGTAATGGTTGACAAGCACATTTCAACCCCCGAGACACATTTGGATTTATGCAAATAAACACACCTACCTACCTTAACAAAGACAGTTGGTTGGACAGTGATGGTGAAATAATAGCACAGAGGATATGGGGATTGAAAGCTGTGAAACACAAAGTTGGCAGCTGTCTGATACACATTCGAATCTTGCCCATCCCAAAGGAAAGTGCATTCTCTGCACCATTTCTCAAACCTCCTGAAGGAATAGTGTCATTTTCCACTACTTCATAAACAGGGGCCAGGAGGATGAGCTGCAATGCCACATATTATATAGAAGTCTCGTGACAGCAGAATGGGTTTGGCTCTTGCAATAACATTTGCTGAGACCCACTTGACCACAGCAGTGAAAAAAAGTCACAGGCAAAGTCGTTTTCATTCAAATGTGTAGAGGTTTATATTATGGCTCCCTATTGCTGATTGCCTACTGTGATCACTGACATTTTGTACATTGAACATTTATGTCCTGATTTACTAAGATCCCAAATAGTAGCTGCAGGCGTGAGCAATTACACACTGCTCTCACCATCCCGGTGCACACAGTGAGTCTGACCACATTTCTACACTCATACCTTCATTTCCACCCAATTCAATCGACCAACAGGGCACCTCACCATTGCAACTTCAGTAGTGCGAACGAGGGTGCACACTCGGGGCCGAATCCCAAAAAAAATAACCACGGCGACTGATAGCACCTTTATTTGCTCTTCATCAGCACCCTCAATTTGCTCCATCTTACAGAGGTACTGCAGTCTGTGCCCCCTCAAGCACGCACTGGAGCAAGCGCAAGTGTTTCCACTTGAGACATCTGATGACAGGGAGTTGGAAAGGTAAAGTAACTAGCCATCCATCCATTTTCTGAACCTCTTCTCCTCACGAGGGCTGCGAGCGTGCTTATCCCAGCTGAATTCAGACACCAGGCAACCTGAACTGGTTGCCAGCCATTCGCACTTACACCTATGGGCAATTGAGAGTAGTCAATCAGCTTACCATGCATGTCTTTGGACCCAATGCAGGCATGGGAAGAACATGCAAATTCCACAGTCTGGAGTTGGAATCAAACCCACAACCTCTGCCCTGGGATGCCAGTCGACCAATCAATTGAATGTAGAATATTTGGAAATTGTATTCTATTTTTATCGAAAGTTATCACTATAAATTAACTTCATTGGAATTGGGGTTGTAAATAAATACATTGAAAAGTGCTTTATAATGCAGTCACTTTAATCTTGTATGTACAGTACTTTTTGGGTTTTGTTTGTTTTGTTTTTAAATGATGTAAGTTTACTAGTTGTGTTTGTGATAAAACAGAGGACACAATAAACATTTCCTCCTTCAATTTTCTGAAGACTGAGTGTTGAATCATACATATCAAGTGCTGAATTATATAAAGAAAACTCCAGTGGTTGTTTTGATCCAAGGATAGAAAAATACTCATTACAAGTCAAATGTGCACCCCCATCTCCTTTGTCGCATTGTGAAAATTGCTGAGCTCTCCGGTTGGTGATAACATCTAATTTGATCTACAGCAAACACGGGGCTTGTTGTTTGTTGATGTTTTTGTCTTCTTTGTTATTCATTCAAACATCAACACTGACATGTCTTTTGGAGTAGGAGCAAGTGAGGCAGATGGAATCAGTTTCTGTAACGGAACAAAAGCTAAGATGTAGTAAATAAACTGTGAAATTACCCTGTCAACAGCATAGCTGACAAGTAGAGCCGGACCACAGAATGTGTACTGTTGAACCTGCTAAACAATACTAAGTCTGTGTACCTCATTCGTTCACAGACTTGTTGAATTGTCTTGTCTAGCGTAAAATTATGTTTCAGAACCACTGAAGTATAGAGAAATAGGGGAACCAAACAAAACCCAGGAACTACTTTTGTGGTAAATTTATGCTTCAAATGGTGACTATAGGCAGTTATTTAAGGGTCATCAGAGAGAGATGCTTGGAAGTTTCATCCAGGTTCCAAACGCTGCCATCTGTCTTGTCAAAACGTTCAGCAGAGGCAGTGTCGTACGGGTTAAAAAAAAATATCAGTCCTCCCATATACCAAGACCCATGAATTCTAGATTAATTGAAGGCTCTGAATTGACCATATCTGTGGAAGTGAGTGTGAATGATCGTGCCCTGTGACTGACTCTTCCAAAGTCACCTGGGATAACGTTCTGCTCCCCTGTAACCCTGAAAAGAATAGTGCATGGCAATTCTGGGAATAAAAAGCCTGGCTGTATTTACTTGGTATTGACATGCATTTTCAGCTGGCAGATTTCTAAAGTCTGCACATTGGAAGTAACCCGCATGTGGGTGCAGTGTGGGTTGCTATTATACTATATAATGTGCTATAATTGCCCCATCAGTCTTGATTATGCCAAAGTAAATGTTACATTGATTAATATCTTGATCAACATGATCTTGCAGCGTGTGTGATGAATTTTGTTTGAATGGCAAAATGTAAGACAGATTTCTTCTCTGTATTTTCATGGCTTGGCTCATCATAATTGTTCACTACTCTTTGTCTTAATTGCCATATCTATCATCATTTCCTCAAGTTATTTCATCCCTTAAACTCCCTCTTTCTAAGGATCATCACAGGCCTCACACAGTGGGGGTTCTACCGGTGTGTTCGGCCATCCGCGGACAGTGGGCAGGGCAATGACATACCAGCTCTGCCGAACCCCGGAAGCCGACTCACCGAACCCCTGGGGTTCGATCGAACCCAAGTTAAGAACCACTGCTTTAAAATAACAACATACCAACTGTTAGCGCAATAGCTAATTTTTATCCTTACGTATATAATAAGACTGTTGTATCAGTCTTGCAGTCACTTTTAAGCAAGGATCTTTAAATGTTAAACTGAAATCCAATCAATTAGCTACACAATTGAATATAAATATATATAAATATACATGGGCCAAAACAATACCATTTTGTTGAATAACAGTACACATTTACCACAATTTTATAAGGACAGTGCAGAAGATTCAAGGATGACAGCAGAAGGCCAAATGTCACAATTGCTTTGAGGTTAGTCAAATGCAATTTGGAGCTCAGAGAGCATCCCTTTCACAAGTGACTCCCAGAATTCACAGTATTTAAAATGGCAATGGAAAAAAAAACTCAACTCTGACAAAGATGCTGTTTACAAGCATGGTGTAAAACATTTAGCATGGGATTGCAGCCATCAAGTTCTCTCAGCTTTGCTTGAATTTGTATACTTGTACATGACAAAATACCTTGAGAAACACAACAGCTCATTCCACTTTCTTCTTCAGACTCCACTCTCGCTTGACGTTCCCCACCAAGTTTACAGATGGCATCCCCATCACGAGGACAAGGCTTCAATCTGACAAGTAGTGGCACAGCTATCATCTTGCTGCACTTGCAACAGCCTGAAGCCTGACAACAGTACACCGCCCCCCCATCCTGTCATCCATCACATGTGGTAGAGTGCAGCAACCACGTAGGGCCCCACCAAAGATGCTTTAAATGTCTTTCCTCAGAAACAAAAGTGAGTTAGTGTGTATAGTTTTTTTCCTTGCATATATTATTTTAATATGTCCTGATAGTATATTTGTAACAGTACAGTATGTAATCTCTAAAATCCTCCAATGTTCACAAATGCTGGGCCCATTTTATTTGAGATTTTTACTTCTACTAACTCATAATTAAAACATTCACTGATAAATAGTTGCTTTTACGATAATATCTCAATCAATTGATCCCCACTTACAAGCTGGAATTTGGTTAAATAAATAATATGAAATCAATCAAGGCAACAATTACTTAAAGACATTCAAAGTATACATGGAAATATAAATCCAGGTTCATCGACTTTAGCTTGTGCAAGGTGTTCCTTGAATTTATGGTGCATTCCATCTGCTGCAGAAATCTCACTAACAATCCCTGCTTGGTAGAACTCGCTCTTCTTGATGGCCTCCTTTACCTCTGGCCACTGTGGGGTTTACTGGTTGTCATAGCAACAGGCACAGGTCTCATATCAGCAGTCTCAGCAATAGATGATGTAAGTAACAGCACATTCACAATCAATATGCCCAACGTCCCTCCCCTAATGTTGGGCCAACAGACTGCTGAACTCCTTTGTTCCTCATGCCATCAAACTGTATAACTCCTCAATTACGGGTAGGAGCTGTTAGGAACGGGAACAAAGGGGGATGATGGCATACCTTCAATATTCTATTTATTTATTGACAATTATTATTTACTAAAATAACAATTGACCTTCAATTATTTTATTTATTACATATGTATTATTGTTATTGTTATTTAGTTCTCACTTAACACTATTTATTGCTATTGCTATTCACTTTATTTTTCTCTCGTCTTTGTTTGTTACTCGTGCAATGTTCTCTTTTGTACTATTTCTGTGTGAGCTACTGGGAACACCATTTCCTGAGGGAGCAATCCCAAGGGATGATTAAAATTGAGTCTAAGTCTAAGAATTCAATACATCTATGGGACTGACAACGAGTGCAATGTTGGCAACGTGGGCGTTAAAGTATCTAAACTATATAACACCTTCTAGCCACCTGCCAAGAGGTCTCCGAAATGGCCTAGTTGACTCCGAGACACATAAATTCTTGGTGATTTTCACCTGTTTCTTTGGCACAATAAAAAAAAAAAAAAAACACACGAATGACATCTTATTCACTTTTGATTGAGTGGTGGAGGATTATAGTTGATCAATAACAATCAGTTTACCTTTTTTTGTACTGTATACATTGGCCATTTTTGCCGACCTCTGAAATGAATAGATGTTGATGAGGAGCTATGATCTCAAAAAGACACGATTGAGGTTACATGATTTTTATTGACATCATTGCATTCAAAAGGAAAGTAGGTCACATTAAAAATAGAGAAATAAATACTAAGCGAGACCCTATATATTTTATTAAGCAAAGCTTTTCCCCTTGACATTGTCCCAGAAGAGCAGTGAATGAAGCAGGAGTGCCTTCATTTATTCATTTGGCTGCCAGTTGATGAGGCTTTCAGCAGATGGGATTACACTGTCACAGCAGTTCTTTAAGTGGAATTTAGGGTAGTGTGTGTGCGTGCGTGCGTGCGTGCGTGCGTGCGTGCGTGCGTGCGTGCGTGCGTGCGTGTGTGTGCGTGTGTGTGTGTGCGTGCGTGCGTGTGTGTGTGTACACACGTGTATGTGTGCGCGTGTGCGCGTGCGTGCGTGTTTTGTCAAAGATTCCTGTCCAACATAATCTTTGACATTTGTGTGCACCTATTCATGCAGAGCATGGAACGTTGACGCAATGCTTTGTGTGACGCAATGCTTTGTGTGCCCCTTTAATCTTCTAGTCTTGTCTATTGTACTTACCATTGGCCTTCCTTTCCATGTGGTCAGTTTTGTCTTTTCTAATTCACAGGGGCATCTGTGTATACAACGTTTGACAAAGGACCTTGTTTTCCTGTTTCATCTGCCTTTGAGCTGTCATCTTTAACCTATGTTGTTTACTCTTATCATCCCCCTATTTTAGTCTTCAGTACGATTGCTTGCATTTCCCTTTACCATTCTTTGTTTGCTCATTCTCAAAGCACCAGTGCCACCCAGTGGTGTGTAAAGAGAGGCCCCAAACCACAAAACTCCTACTATTCAACCTCTACAAATCAACTGTATGCTTCATAATAGCAGAAAATATACAACAACCAGGGCCGGCCCTACTGTTAGGCGAGCTAGGAGGAATCTAGGGGCTGGCAAAATCATCAATTCCGCACCGACTATGTCTCTCAGCTGGCCTGGGAACGCCTTGGGATCCCCCGGGATGAGCTGGATGAAGTGGCTGGGGAGAGGGAAGTCTGGGAGTCCCTCCTAAAGCTGCTGTCCCCGCGACCCGACCCTGGATAAGCGGAAGTAGATGGACGGATGGATGAAAACTGTTAATGTTTTGCATATATATGTTGCAAAACATTAACAGTTCTCTGATATATATATATATATATATATATATATATATATATATATATATATATATATATATATATATATATATATATATATATATATATATATATATATATATATATATATATATATCTTGTTATCAGAGAACACTCTTGGAAATTAATTGTGAAAGATAGATTATAGAAAACTCTTCATTTTCTTATCATAAAAATGCGTAAACTGAGCTTGCTAGTGGAAAATGGATCATCATGGATTTCCCCTTAATCAGAATCCCTTGTGAATGTTTATTTTTTGTCATAATTTTTAAATGTTAGTTGTAATATTATGTCACAATTATTGACGCTGATCTGCTCCAAATGATGTAGGTGTCAGATTGGGGGCTCTTATTTTGCATTTTTGTACAGTACCTATAGTTTTCTAAATTAAAAAATAATGATGCGACAGTGGTTGTATTGAGAAGTGGTGAGTCCCCATTGAAAACCGAGGTACCAAACACCAAACACTAGCAACAATAAATAATTTAGGACTTTGAGTGTTACTGAAACACTTATGTTGACAATTTCCATTAGTTCCATTACAAGTTTCGCTATTTAACATATTGTTTGTAAGCATGACTTATGTTCTTGCCAGCAATAAAATGCATTTCAGTGTGTTAACTATGCCTCTAGGTCATTAATCTGTCATCGGACCAGCCTTCACTAAATAGCTTTCACAATGTAATGGAAATGGGAGGGAACCTGAACTACAAAATGATCACACTAGGCCAGTATTTAATAATTAGATTGACTATAATGGTGGATCTGAGTGGAGTTTTGATGGTGTTTTGTTCAAGAAATTTGATAGATCCATCCATTATGTATAATAGATACAACTTAAGTGATGACTGTAATAAAGCTCAGCGATAACCCTCAAGTCCCTACTCAGCACAAACACTCTAAAGCAGAAGACAAAACAAAAATAACAAATCAGCACTGGGACAAGTAAATTTCCCCGCTGTGGGATGAATAAAGGTCTATCATCATCATCATCACCATCATCATCATCACCATCATCACAACAACAACAACAACAAAAACATCCAACAGGGCTGTGTGGACAGTGTAACGTTGAGGAGTCAGTGGAGCGTGTTTTGTTTCACTGTTACAAGCATGAAGACCAGGGTCAACTATTAAGAAGATTCAAGATTCAAGAATCTTGAATCTTAATAGTAAAGAAAATAGATGGAGACATTGGAGGCAGAGATGACATTAAAAGTTGCAGTCACGATGGGGAAAAAAAGATGCTTTTTAAGATTAGATATCTTATTGAGACAGGTGTGGTGGAAAGAATTTAGCTAAAGTTGTAAAACTAATGATGGGGCGGTAAGTACGCTGGTTTATACTCCAACACAGTAGGTAGCGGTAATGTATGTTGAATCTGGTGCCCCCGCCGTGAAACAAGAGAAAGAAGAAGATCCCTTCGTCCAATCACCGTCCGCTCACAGACAACGACCAAGTTTTGAATATCGCAGCGCTTTCACATGTTTTGAATATCACTGCGCTTTTGCATGTTTTGTTTCTACTTCGGTGGTCACATTTAATTCGTTCTAATGGCCGAAAACATCAAATGGCAATTCGCCGCCAACGGCCAGATATACCAACAGTCGCTGCGTCGAATTATACAAAAGGTACGTGTTCTAAATGGTCGATGGTTAGCTGGAGCTACAAAGTTGGCATTTTGACAACGCAACAACAAAAATTGATGTGCAAGATAGAAAACGCGGTTTTCTACATTGCACATCAACTTTCATATCCTTAAGGCAACATTTTCATTCTCCCCAAAAACAGTATTCCAACCTGCCCGATCCCGACGCGGCGATAGAAGTGGACCTCAATAACACCAGTACAGAAAGTAAGTCGTTGCTTGTTATTTATTTTGATGTCAACCTCTTGATTATTATGTTTTTGATTGTGTTTTGTATATTTTTAAAGGCCTGCTGGACTACATGAAGCTGTCTAAAAAGATGATAAAGGCGAAGGAGGTGGGCAAATCGCCTTTTTTTCCTGCTCACCCATTGGTCTTAAAAATACACATCTCATTTTGAATTTCAGATGTTGGGCTTTTCGCGCTATTGTTTTATTAGCATAAGATGCACCTCTAAGCAGCTCTATGAATGAATTTGGTTAATATGTGTCGTTCTTTTCAAAGCATTGAATTAATGAATTACATGTTATCGCTGTCCTGTTTAGTTTTTTTTCTGCAGTGGAAAAGTGGCTTTTGTCAGCATATGGACAATTTTATCTAATGAAGAAATGTTTTGTCTGCATATTTTTTGTTCAAAAGCTGGACCAATCGCAGCAAGATGGCGGAGGCGATTCTTGCCAGATGTTAGTGGATGGTGACAATGATGATGGTAAGAGCAGCAGTTTCTAACTTGATGACTTGATGGGATGGAGGCTTAATGGGGGCCAAATCCGGCACCCCAAAATGAATTTGACAACCGTGGTTTGTGCCGGGCACACAATATTTTCCTATGGCAATCATGCAAATCCAATAGCTTCGTTGTAAATACGGCAAAACATTTTCGATTCATCTTGGCAACAGAAGCTGTTCTCACATTGAGCCAACCCTACCCTTCTTTACCGCGATTTTGCCAATTGATAGAGACGGCACCGGCCTTTCGAAACAGGCTCCTTTCAGGGAGACTTTGGAAAGGATGAGAAGTGATGTCAATCTTGATCACAAGGGTATTTAATAAAAATTGTTATGAAGTCACTCTTTATTTTTATTTTTTTTAACCCCATACAGGTGTGTCCGACCTGCATTCCTGGGAGAGCTCTCTGAACAGAAGTCAGAGGAGCATCCCTGAATTTGATTTCCTCCCTGAGGACCAAGACAAGGAGTTGGAGTTGAGCCTGAGAAGTCAAGGCAGCAATTTGTCAGAGCTCTTCCCCAGCATGATCTGTCGAATCGGTCGAGCACGGCACCGGTGGCGCATTTCCGAGATTGGGAACCGTGTACTCATGAAGTACCGCAAGTGGCGTCAGCAGTCCGGCAGAACCAACCGCATTAAAACCCTGGGCACAAGCCACAGACGATCCACGAGCAAGAAAACCACAAAGAATCCTGCAACCACTTGTTCCATGCTACAGTGCTCCTCTTTGAGGGACAAAACTCTTCTGGGCATGGACCTGTCTTTCATCCCACAATCTCCTGAATCCAAAAGGATCAAAGTAGATGAGACCTTCATCGTGACAAAAGAGCCACCCTTTGCCCTCAGTCCTTCTAGTGCCTCCTCTAGGACCTTGTTGGACCAGCCCTCCAACCCCAGAAGGTTGTTTGTCTCTGCTACCAGAGATCAGCCATCTACGTGCATTCTCAGTCTTTCACAATCTTCTAATTTTTCCTCCGAGGCTTCCTTAAGCAGGTCGCGAAGATCCAGAAAGCTTATGGGAGAGCAGCTATTCTCGTGCTTCCCCAGCCCTTCTGGTACCTCTTCAGGAGTGTCTTTGGACTGTCCCCGAAGCTCCAGAAGGCTATTTTCCTCAGTTGACAGAGATCAGCGAGCTTTGGGCATGCCTAGTCCTTCACAGTCTTCTGATTCCACTGCAAACCAGTCCCCGAGGGTCAAAAAGCTTTGTAGCGCTCCTGCCGGTGAGCAGCCATCTTTGCGCGTCTTCAGTCCTTTGAAGTCTCCCGGTCAGCCATCGTCGTGGGTTCTCAGTCCTCCTCGCTCTTCTGGCCCCACCTTGGATCAGTTCCTGAGGTCCCAAAGGCTTTGGAGTAGTGGTGCCAGAGAGCAGCCATCTTCGTGGGTTCTAAGTCCTTTGCGGCCTTCTACTCCTTCCTCAGACCGGTCTCTGAGATCCAAAAGATTTGCCCGTGCAGCTGCACGAGAACAGCAGCAGCAATCCCCGCGGGTCCTCAGTCCGTCACGGTGTTGTGGTCGTCCCAAAAGGCTCGCTGTCTCTGCTGCCGACGAGCAGTTCTTTGCAAGTTCTTTGCAATCATCTGGGTCTTTCTCTGATTTGTCTCATAGCTCCAAGAGTCTTTTCGCCCCTGAAAACAGCAAATTTAAAGCGCAAACTGATATTTGTGGTTTTCCGAATAGGCCCAGTCTTGGAAAAGTGGGCATGGTGAACTGGGAAGACCACACAATATCTCAGCAGGCCTTCTCCCGAAGCCCCAACCCTGCTCAAGTGCAACGCTACTCCAGGTCCCCGGCTTGCACACGCCAAAGGCCACTGACGCCCCAGCCAAAGTCCTGCCTGGGGTCCCCCCCACAGGCCCGCAAGAGTTTCTGTCGGCACCTCTCCGTTGATTCCTTGACATCAGGCTTCTTCCCATACTCCAAAAAGGAACTGGACGAGGATTTCGATAAGCACTTCCACAAGTTTGTGTGTCAGAGCAAACTCTGTCCAAGTGCTGAGGCCCGCCGGCCTCATTCCTCCCAAACGCTGGGGGCACTGGCTTTGTCACCGCACTGCTTCAAGCTGAGGAAGCGTCACCGGGAGTTGGACTGGGACAACGTGTCCTGCTCCGACCGGTGGAGCCCTTTCTCTCCAGGGTCGAAGTGGCACAGAAATGAGAAGCTGAGACGCCGCCTCCGTCTGCCCGACTGCGAGGCTGCCGAATGTGGTGTCTTGGAGCACGACATGTTTCGAGGATCCCAGTCAGGTGAACGGCTTGGAATCCCTACTAGGTAAGCATTCTTTCTACAACGCTGTTAAGACATCTGAGAATCGCTTCATTGATTTCATCATGTCTTTATTATTCAACAGGAAGTCCAAAATAGGTCCCGAGTCATTAAGGCAACTGAACTGTGTTTAAGGATTGGGATACTGATATTATGGAGGTGTCCAGTTCAGCCTTTGATAAACACTTAATACTTTTTTGTGCTATTTCCACAACTGATCCCCCCATCTCCCTCAGCAGAACAGAAAATTATGACTGCCTCCTGCCTGGCCTTGTTCAGTGTCTAAAATGGTGTTGCTCGCCTCGGCTGGGCCATTCTCAAGGTGTTTTAGTTAGCGCGGCTTCAATTTGCCTGTTGCAAGAAATTATTGTGTTGAAGTGTATTTTACCATTGGTGTGTGCTTGTTTTTTTACCGATGGTGTATGCATGTTTTCTGTGTGTTCTTGAAGTGTGTTTTACAGATGGTGTGTGCATGTTTCATTGTTAATAAGTAAGTTAAAATAAAACAAGACTTAAAAAAAAAACGATGAATTCACTCAGTTTACTTCATGTGCAAGGAAACAGAATATTAATGGATCGTGTTCAGGACCACAGGGACATTTTACACAGTCGCTCATTTTAGTACAAAACTCTAATGTTCTTGGGGAGGGGAAAAAAAAAATATATGTGTGTGTGTATATATACGTATACACATATATACATATATATATGTGTGTATATATAATATATGTACGTATGTAGTATATGTGTATATATATATATATGTATGTATGTACGTATATATGTATACATATATATGTATACATATATATGTATATATATACATATATATATATATATATATATATATATATATATATATATATATGATATTAGTAAACTGTGAGAGCTCAGAGGCAAACGATCCAATTACCACAAATAAGTTAGAGCAGTGTGTGCTTTGGCCATCGGGGGGCAGTATAATACAGTTTCACAACTCGCTCGGAAAACTGCAGACATTACTGTCGGTATAGAATATGAGTTCAACATGTTTAAATTACTTTTGACTTTTAAAAGCGGGCATTAAATTAATAACAATGATTTTTGACACTTTAAGAGGAAAATGCTAATTTTGCCACCCTAACATACCTGGTAATGTTAAATTATAATGAGGATCTTTAATGTGATAGTGTGGGCTATAATGTTAAATGTTTTGACGCTATGGTGGGAAAACATTACCTTTGCTTAACGTTTGTATTAGTATAATTTATTTTATAATATGCATATCGGAACTGATATTTGGTCCAACAAATAATCCCAGACTGTCCACCATAGAAAAGAAATTAACACTCAAAACAATTTACACACAAATAGTGGTAAATGGAGTATAATTGGTCTAACAAGATTAGATATTCTTGTCAAAACATTTTGAACATACAGTAGGTAAAATCAGATGAGTTCCTGCAGTCATCGGTGCCTCTCATAAATAAAGATTCTTCTTCCAACTCCTCCGTCGGGAAAATGAGTGTGAAATATGTCTGTCGTTTTCCTGTAGTTGTTTTCACGCAGAAATGCTGTGATCTTCTACAACATAAAAGCACACCAGCATTTAAACAAGGATTTTAAACAGATTTGACTGTACTTTTCCTTTACCTTTTCCATTACGTCAAAGAGAACCAAGTGAGTAGGAAGTGAATGCGCAAGTGGATACGTAGTTCGGAGCCAGAGAAGTGGGTCATTGATGAATCTTTCTGATTCGGTCTCATGGTCCAGCTGGCTGAGATCACGCAGGCCCTCGAGGAACCTCATCTTTAGTGGGCAGTGGACGTGGCTGCAAGGGCAGGAAAAATAACTGAAAATCTCCATACAGTGCATCCAGACAGTATACAGTGCTTTTGCTCACATTTTGTCACATTATTACCTTACTCAAAAATTTAATTACCCCCCCATAATTGAATATGATTAGTTACCTCAGAACATTGCCACATCCCCCATTATAATTGGGTGTGCAAACTTGTGCAACCTCATTATAATTTTTCTTTTTGCAATTGAGTTGCACAGTTCATAGAGAAACACTTTCCGGATCCCATGGAGCATTTGGCACCTGTAGTAAGGGGTTGAGTGGCAGGACATTGCAAAGAGGACGTCCGGCTGTGAGACATTGTGACAAAGTGCATGGATGTGGCTCATGACGTCCAGAGCTCCACGCTGGTGAATCAGGCCTGTGTAGAGAGCTAGGGCCAGATTGGAGGCCAACAAACCAGCAGTGGCTGCTCGTCGCCAAGCTTTCATACGAGCCATCGTTGCCCCTGGTAACACACGCAAATGCTTAAACATGAAATGGTTCAGCCATCCTTTATTCCAAACCCATCAAGCGCTTATGTTGTCAAGAGAGAATTCACAATACATTATAATGTCCATCATTGGCGTTTGAAACCGTATTAAGTGACTACTCATGTACTATCCATAACAAAACAGAAAATACTGCAGTAAACAGTCAAGCTCAAAGAGAATTTACACACTAGATTGTGTGAGTAAATAGTTGTAACAGGAACTTACCACAGAAGATCATACAAAAGGGAAGCACTGGGTAGATGAATCTAAACTCCTTGTGAGGAAGCAGGCTGAAAACAAATTGAGTATGGTGCAAGCTGACAAGGATTCCTACAAGTAGTAAAGAAAGAGAGACAATTATGATGCTTTACCTGTATGCCCCGATGGTCCAGGCAATGGCCACCAGCAGGATTTTGTACCTTCTAAAAGCCAGGAAGCATCCACATAAAAAGAATGGCAGATGGGGGCCAATTATGACCGGGAAGCCCTGAGTGAGGTACCAGTGCCATGGGTGGGTGCCGAAATAACTGGCCAATCCGTCCAAAACGTTTACCTTCAGGAAGTTGAAATGTACGAAGACCCACTACACAAAAGAAAACAACTGATGAACCAAAAGCATCCTTTAATTCGCACCCACTAGACACTGGCGCAGTGGAACACTGGACAGTGGCACCTTCAGAAATGTTTCATTCGGGTGGACAAATATGGAGACCCTTAAATTCCTGGGGTGATATACCAAAACTAAAAGCCATACTTTCAGGATATAATTACACCAGTGGAGTCAAACTCGTTTATCGAAGTTATGGTTTCTTTCAAAGGGCCATTATTATAACTGTGAAAGCAATTAAGGGTGACTGGTAAAAAAAAAAAAAAAAAAAAAGCTTGCAACCAATCACGGCTCAGCTTGCGAACATCAAGTGAGCCACGATTAGTCGATACCTAAGCCATTAGCACATGGAATGTCATTTTCGGTTGACAACTAACTGTATTTCACTGCGAATATTGATTAATAAATGCAAAATATGTCCTTTAAAACGCACCCTCTTCATAGAATACATTTCTATGGAGTCCACATCTCTGGAAAACTCAACATTTCGGGATTTGCAGGAATCTTTGGATTACAGATCTTTAGTCTTTTTACAGGAGATGTGACGACATCATCAACAATTGTGTAGTTGTGTTCAGCGAGTGTATATATTTCACCTTTTCATAGAAAATGGAGTCAATTATGGTTGGAATCACAATGGCCAAAGCGCTACAAAGGAGACAAAAGCATTGTTAGCCCTAAACAGGCGCGAAAAAAAAGAAATATGATGGTCAAATTAGAAACACAATTACCCAATGGGAATGTAGTCATGCACCACCAGTCTCAGTTTGTTGTCTTCTTGCCAGAAATGATAAATCAACAGCGGAAGCCAGAGAATCAAGGCCGTCGGACGAACAATAGCCGCCAGTGCAACGAGGCTCAAATATTTTTTGCTGAAGGGGTAAAAACACGAACGAGGTGTCAACCAGAAATTCGTGCCACATCTAGAAATGTTGATGACATGAAGTAGACCTGCTGTGTGTTTTGGATCCAGGCAGGGGGAAGTAACAGAGAGCAAGGCAAGTGATGGTGGCCTCCACACTGTTACTCAGCGTTCTGCTGCAACAGTACCATGTGAACCACGAGCACAGGTGGCAGAAGAACTGCACGCACAAACGCAATCAAAACATGATGGAACGGATATTTCCTCAAGAAAGAAACAGGTAGGGCTAGGTACCGTCCATTTCGCAACATGTTGATTTTCCAGCTCTTCAACAAGGAAGAGGAATTTGAAATCTGCAAACGCCGTGAATAGTGCATGAAGTAGGCGGGGCAGCCATATCTGCAGAGAAAACAAACTAATTTAAATAAAAAATCATATCTGAACTAAACATGACTCAATGAACAGATGAAAAATAATACACTTGCCATAATATACACAGAGTCACATTGTATCCAATGTAGTACTTTATAGATGATGGCGAAGAAGAAGGGATAGGTGAAGCCTCTTATGCCTTCCTTCCATTCCCATGTCAGATGGCCATAAGTCACATTGTTAAGGTGTTCACAAAAATGGTAATATAAGTTTACTGAATGTGACTAGCTGATTTAACCACATTTTTGGTGTGGCCTAAGTTTGAGACCAAAGTCCACTGGGATAGACTCGAGTTGAAAAAAAGGACACGGCTGAAAAAATGCATAGATGCTGTCAAAATGAATTGAGTTTAAAGAATATTTGAAGGCCATATGGTGGGCGACTTCCACAGCCTGCCAGTACTCATCCGGAACGAAGCTGCTCTGAACCAGAAAACAGTTCAAGACGCGGAAAATAACACAAAATGCAGCAATCCTCAGCACATCTGTATAGAGAAAAGAAACAATAACTTTACACTGGAGTGAATAGACAAAGCTATCACAACCTTCTAATGAGATCACACTATATAGGGAACTAACCCACCTGTGCTGAGAGGGGCATTGTCTTTGGGTTTTAACGGTGATTCGGTTTTCCCAAGTTTCACCTCCATCCCATTCCTCTCGAACCGTGAACGCTGTCTTAAAGTCTCCATGTGGATGTTGCGTCCTTACACCTTTGCAGACGCGCGGCCAGAGCGGGCGAGGAAATCTACTTGGTTTACTGTCTGCGTGGAAATGAGCCGTGTGTAACCTGGCTCGCACGCAACCTCCCCAGATCGTACAAAGTAAAAAAAAAAAAAAAAAAAAAAAAAAAGGCATTTATTTTGAGAAGACGGAAAAGCCACAAGCAGCGACCTTATTTAATCACGTGCAACTGACATACATGTCCAAATGAACTAAATCCAAAGGATCCTTTTCTTTCACGGAATTTTGTGAATTATTTCGTCATTAAAATAGCGATAGTATTTATTTCTTGCTCAAGTACACGGGCAAGTAGTGAGGAGTCACAGCGTTCTTCGTGCCTGCCTATTTCGCACACATTGTTTGTCTTTATGTCGAAAAATATTGATGTTTATATGTACTACACATGCTTACGTGCATTCTACTAAATATGTGTGCGACATTTAGTCATTTAGTCAGGCCAGAATACCAGTGAAATTGATTTTTATGGGGGGTTCAAGTCCACAATTATACTGTATGCACAATATACATACACGTGTTTTTTTTAATTGTGTGTGCAATTTATGACTTATTAGGTTCAGATTCAGCACAAGGATCAGCAGACAAAAACCAGTGAGACAGAATGTTGATCTTTTCTCGCGAGGAGTGCATCCAGACTTACAGCAATCCAAAATACACTAAAGGTCGTGGTTACACCCCTCTCTTTTTATTAAGGAATGCCCTACCTACAATGTGAGACTAGCCCCTGATAGGTGGGGGGGAAAGCGTGGGCTAGTCTCGAGAGTGAAGAAACGAGATTCTATGTGAATACTAGAAGTCGCGGACAGGATCCCATGAGAAACGAAAAGTGAATGTTATGGGAAACGAAGTAGTCAGGAGAAAAGAGTGCATAGACAAAATGACATGTGCAGACATCAACAACTTTCTTGGATTCCCAGATGTGTAGAAGGTCAGGAAGCTCCAGACAGCATCGTTTGACTTGCTGTGAACTGGGTGATGTCTGCAAGAAAAAACAGCAAGCATTCTGCGCAATAACTTTATTAATAAGTACTCATTAGGGAACGCATGATAACATATATATACAATTTATCTAACAATTCCCCCCTGTGTTATCATAAGTTCCCGGCGAACAACTCATCACCCATATGGCCACTTCAAAAAGATTTTCAGCCGAGGGATCACACTTCGCAAGAACTAACTTACACACGGGAGGAAACTGAGTCATAATCGGCAAAGCTAGGGTTAAGAAACAAACCGGACAGGTTTACCACAAAAGAGTCGTCGACCGGGTCGTCACTAGAGAAGGAACCCGCGCCGATCGAAAGGTCATCCCTTTGGAGCAACGGGAAAGTCTCAGCTGGTGGAGAGATAGCAGTTGTAATTAGCCTGTTAATTAGGGATCGGAGACAAGGGATACAACAACATCCACACAGGGTCAAAATGGCAGAGAAAACGGCTATGGAGACCAGGGCAGAGGAAACCAGGGTGCGGTACTTTCCGAACACGTTCAACCAGTCGGTCCAAACCTCTGTGTTCACCCCACTGTGCTCCTTCATCTTCCCGTTCAAGGTCCTCAGGCCCTCAAGGGCCTGGGACAGGCTTCCGCCGGCTGCAGTATTATTCGGAATAAACGTGCAACATTGCTCACCGAACATGGCGCAGACACCGCCCTCCTTTGAGAGTAGCATGTCAAGGGCCATTCGATTCTGGAAAGCCATGAGGGAAGTAGCGGCCAGTTGGGAGTGGACCGCCCTGAAACCCGCCTCGGACCAGTTTCCAAGCCTCTGCACGTTGTAATGGACGTAGTTAATCCTGTCAACATTTTTGTTAATAGTACACCACCAACACAGGGCGGATTCAAAACCAGCTGCTATCTGATTCACCAGCTTATACTCATCCGGTACTCCTCTAGGAACACCAATGGCGTCAATGTATGTTGGATTAGCCGCGCCCCGCCATTCGGCGCTTCGTTTTGTTCTCGGCCAGAATACGGGAACCACGGACTTAGCAAAAGATGTTAGATCATAAGAGGACATCGGTATCAAATGAACGGGCAGCAATAGGGTTACCAAAGCGCAAATTCCGGAGCTGTCGAAAGGCAACCTATCATAAAGTTTGTTACTATTACACCAAAACCAAACATCACTACGAGCAATGGGCAAAAAAGGGGCAGTGACATTTGTCACGGACCCACACCATAGAGGAGGCAGGGCGCCGAGCCTCCCACCGGTACCAGGTAATCTAAGACATGTAAAATTACCCTTAGCTACATCGGACGAAAAAAGGGGTTTATATTTTGTCATAGAGGCAACAGGGTAAACCTTATCCCATTTAAAACAATCATGAGCGGGTGAAATGGACAGGCTTAACATCAAAGTAACAGCACACTTAGGACCTATATTCGCAGGTATGATTTTCAAAAGAGGTCTTGGACCCATGCATGCAACGCAACTGGCGCCAGCCATCTTTGCGGCCTGCTCAGCCATAAGAAGCCAGTTGTTAGTATGACCGCTTATCCCTGTGGAGGCCACAAAATAGCTATCTACATCAGTGAGGAGCGTACTTGTGATTTTTGCTCCTGCTGACAGGGTGTATTTATTTGTAACGGGACGGTTTGCGACCGACATTGATCTATTAAGACAAATAGCAATAGGAAAGCGAGGATCGAATCCAGAGGACCAAGCCCACAGTTGAAAACCCCAACAAGAAGTGTTAAACAAGGTGACATTTGGAGGACGAATTTGACCATCAGGGAGTGTAAGAGTCAAAAGGAGGCTTGTGCCCCGATTTATCAAAGTCACCCGTTTAGCAAAGAACACAGCCTCGTCACTGGAACCAGAGGGCCAATACCCTCGCATTTGTGTGGTGACAAGGGTGCCCCAGCCGGTGTTAACCGGGTGGCCAGTTAAATACCACCAATACCCGAGCCATTTATCTCCAGTAGTGGGGCGACCATTACGAAACCCTTTCAAACTTTTCAAAGGTAAAATAATAGAAGAAGATGTATTGGGAGCCACAGTAAACATTAATGAGTTATTATAAGCCCAAGACAAAAGCCATGGTACACAGGTTGGAACACGGACGGCACCTGGAACACAAACAACATGATCAAAAGGGGATTTAGTGTCGCGCTTATGTCTAGCAATTTCTCCCCATGAGCCATATTGATTAGAATTAGCGTTAGCAGTCGCCTGAGAGAATAATGTTCGAGGCTCATGGTACTCTGTCCCTCCAAATAAAATAACCCCCGAAAAAAACACAATGGTAACACAAACCAGCAAAAGCAACCAAAAACACATGGCAGACTTAGCGCAGGCCACAGCCTGATTAAAGCACACACCAAATGACTCTCTAATGCTCATGTTTTTTGGATCTCCTCAGAGTCAACACCCTGAGCTTCGGGTTGGTGTCTTGGAAATTGTCTTCTGCTAGCTTTCGTGTCAACCCTGGATCTTGGCACCAGGATCAGGCACTATTACCAGACTTTGCTCACCTTCCGTACTTTAGGTTGGGTCTGCAGAGATCACCTTTTTACAATGAGATAAGTGAATCCACGTGTTGCGTTCGGCTATTTTCAAAGCATTTGGTGTCGTGAGTAGTACCAAAAAGGGACCTTCCCACTTGGGTGAATGCCAATTCTTCCTCTTGATACTCTTGATCAAGACCCAGTCTCCCGGTACCACTTTGGGGTCTTCCTGCGGAGAAATGGGTTCATCATCAGTGTTATTGGTTAGATTCTTTTGACGTTCCAACATTTTTCTCATGTAATCAGCTAACGTGGCTTCCTCGGGGATCTCCCATGTGTTCTTGAACTGAGGAAGCCTGTAAGGCCTTCCAAACATTGTTTCATAGGGAGTCAGCCCTGTTGTACTGGTAATATTTATGTACATTTTGACCAGGTCTAAGCACTGAGTCCATGGTCGTTTGGTTTCCTCCATACATTTTTTTAATCTGTTTTTTATAGTAGCGTTAAAACGTTCAACAAGGCCAGCTGACTGTGGTCTGTAGGAACAATGGTTCTTTAGATTTATGTGGAACATTCTCCCAATGTTATGCACTATTTGATTTACAAAATGTGGACCATTGTCGCTGTAAATTGTTTCCGGAATGCCGTATCTTGGAATGATGTCTTTGCATAAGGCCTTTGCCACTGTGAGTGCATCAGCATGTTTGGTAGGAAATGTTTCTACCCATTTAGAAAATGCGTCTATTATGACCAAACAATATTCTTTCCCTTCACATTTATGTAATTGGATATAATCCATATGTAATGTCTGAAATGGATACAATGGAGTCGGGAATTTCCCTCTCCGAGGTCTTAAATTGCCTTGTGGGTTATGTTTAGCACAGATCAAACACGCTCTGCAAAATTGTTTTGAAAAAGCTGTAAAGCCGTACGTTGTATAAATAGCTTCAACTTGTTTCACCATACCCCCCGTCGAGACATGGGTGACCCCATGACTCGAAATAGCAGCCCATTTGAACAAATTACGAGGCAAGACAGGCTTGCCCAAAGGTCACACAAAATGACCAACAGCGTTTTTAGTTGCACCCCGTTTTTCCCAAGAGAGCCGTTCCTGGGAGGGGCTCTGAGATTGCATGTCAAGCAACACATCAGGGGGGATGTGTGTCATCGAATCATGAGCCGTGAGAGACGAGAGGACATGGAGCAGGCCCTCTGCAGCGGCCTTCGCGGATTTGTCAGCAAAAGCATTACCGAGAGAAACAGGATCAGAGCACGCAGTGTGAGCAGCACATTTGCAAACTGCTATCTTTAAAGGCAGCTGGACCGCGTCCAAAAGTTGAGCCAGCAATGTGGAATGGGTGACGGGCTTCCCTGCAGAAGTTATCATGCCACGGTTGCTCCACTGCTGAGCGAACACGTGTACTGTAGCAAAAGCATACTGACTATCAGTCCAGATAGTGACGGATTTGTTTGCAAACAATTTGCAGGCCCCAGTCAAAGCAATGAGCTCAGCGGCCTGTGCAGACATATTGGATGGCAGTCTAGCAGCCTCCAAAACCATGTCGGCAGTAACAATGGCATACCCAGTAAGGGTCACACCAGATTCATTTTTCTTAGAAGACCCATCAACAAAAACCACATGACCATCTGGCAGAGGCGTATCTTCCAAATCAGGCCGAGCCTTAGCAACTTGTTGGGCAGCATCGACACAATCATGGAATTCGCCGTCGCCAGGAAGGGGAATGAGAGTGGCAGGATTGAGTGCCGTGCATCTTTCAACGGTCAGATGTGGCTGAGACAGCAACGTAGCCATGCAAGAAAGATGACGCGCAGGCGACAGGAAGGTCATACTAGTCTGCAGCAGAAGAGCTGAGACAGCATGAGGAACTTTCAGCGTCAAAGGATGAAACAACACAACACCAGCACTGCTCTCCACAGCCATGGAGGCCGCCACCACGGCCCTCACGCACGGAGGGAGAGCACATGCAACACTGTCTAATTTAGAGGAATAAAAAGCAATAGGTCGCAACCTTGAGCCATGTGATTGGAGCAAAACGGAGGTCATGTAATGACCTTTGCAGTCAACAGTTTGGACAAATACCTTTTCATAGTTGGGCAAGGCTAGAGTGGAGCTGGAGACCAAAGTCTGTTTGATCAAAACAAAAGCATCCTCAGCTTCAGGAGTCCATTTTAAGTGAGTGGACATCGAAATGTCCTCCACATACATCAATTTGGACAGAGGAGCAACAATTTGGGCATAATCCAGTATCCAGCTTCTACAATAACCCGTGAGACCCAAAAAAGACATCATTTGCTTCTTTGTTAGCGGCTTAGGAGCTTGTAAAATAGAGGCCTTCCTGCTCCCAATTATGGATCGACCTTGGGAACTCAGATTGTGGCCTAGATACTTAATTTCAGCGGACCACAGTTGAAGCTTGTTCTTGCTGACCTTGTGGCCTTCACCTGCCAAGTGATGCAGCACAGCAAGCGTGTCTTTCTGGCAAGAGGCCAAATCAGGAGACGCTATCAAAATGTCATCAACATAGAGCAAGATTTGACTTCCCATCGGCGGGACAAATTTAGCCATGCTGGCTGCCATCACCTGTGAGTAAATTGTCGGGCTTTCGCAATACCCCTGTGGCAACCTCGTAAAGGTGTACCTGGAGCCAGCATATGTAAACGCAAACCAAAATTGACTTTCTTCCGCAATAGGGACAGAGAAAAAAGCATTGCTAATGTCAATCACTGTGAAGAATTTCGCATCAGGTGTCAATGAATTTAATAAGGTATGCGGGTCAGGGACACAAGGTGCCCTCTGAATAACCGCGTTGTTTACAGCTTGCAAGTCTTGCACCAGTCTCCACCCAACAGAAGGGAGTGCCTTCTTCACAGGGAAAATTGGAGTATTGCAAGGAGAATCCGGGCAAGGAACAATGACACCTGCTTTTAATAAATCAGAAATAACAGGCGCGATCCCCTGTAAGGCATCAGATTTTAAAGGATATTGCCTCACACAAGGGCGGTATTCAGTTTTAGGTCTTATGACAACAGGAAGCGCACCTTTCACTAAACCAACGTCAGAAGGACCCGTAGACCAAAGATGACTCGGGACCTCAGCGAGGACGTGCTCGTCATCTGACGTCAGCACAAAATCTCAAAATGAGGGTGTTTGCTCAACACCAGGATCAGCATGGATTCCACTAATGAATGACAAATTTCGAGCCATATTCTGTTTGAAAAGCTTGGTGGAAGGACTATAAAAGGAGTCAGAATCAACCTGAGTCCAGTCAGAAGCTGCCAAGGCTTCACCAGCCATAAATCCCAAACATTGCCACGCCGCGGTGTGAGGCCTGTAGAGTGAGATGTGGAGCGGAGTGGGAGACATGTGCAATCTTTGAATAGCAGGGGGAGCCGTTTGTATAACCACACAAGCACGGCTTTCACCATCATGCAGAAGGAAAGATGCCGTCAAAGTGGCAGGTGTAGCAGCCTCAAGCATGTTCTCGTAGTTGTGATCAGGACCAGGTGTGTCTTTATGCCACATAGTTAGGTGCAGTTTATCGGCCTCCATTGCCTGTTCAGGGCAACGCAAAAGAGTGGCCACTCGGGCCAAAAGAGGGGAACCAAATTCCATCACTTCCGCATCAGCCAAATCCAATGAATAAAAATAGTAGCAGTGAAATTGACCAAAAATCTGTAACTGGTGTCGCCTTTTGACAACAATTTGACCGTCAAGAGACACAAGGGAAAGCCCAAGGGCAGTGAGAGCATCTCTACCTAGCAAATTAATAGGGCAACTGGGCATCAGCAAAATGGGAATGCAACAACTTCCCCCTTCCAGGTCCCGTATCCAAACTGGTCGAGACTGGGGAACTGGGGTTGCCAGCCCATTTGCTGCTCTCACCCAAAAGGATTTACCGTTTGGTTGCACACCTGCCGGTATGTCACGACATGTGGTCACACATGCCCCTGAGTCACACAAAAAGGTTATTGGAGTCCCGTTTACCATTAGAGTTATTACTGGCTTCTCAATATTGTTCATTAACAAATCTTGAATGTTCAAATCGACATCAACAGGGGGAGCTGTTGACAAGACAGTTGGTCCAACTGTCTTTTGATCTTTGTCTAGTCATAAGGGAGGTCTACTCCCGCCCTTGTAATTACCTGGGCAGTTTCTTGCTATATGGCCTCTCTTCCCACATGACCAGCAAATAGGTTCAGAATTGTACCGCTTTGGCTGACCTGAAGCGGGCTGGTCATTTGTTCCGTAATTGGGAGAATCACGACTGTAACCCCCGCTACCTCTGCCACGGAATTTGGTACGACCACGCCCCCCTAGGCCGAAGGTCCTATTTTGATAGAACACTTCAGGCTGCCCTCCTTCAACAAAAAACACGGTGTCTTTTTTCCCCTTATCTTTTGCTCTTTTTGAATTGACAACTTTTTCGGCGTGTATCGCATGATCAATGAACTGTGGCAAGGTAGATGTCGGGAAAGTGATCATATGTTTAGTGATCCAGTTTTGGATAGCCGGATGCGAATTTGCATGTAGAGCATTTTTGAGTTGTTGGTCATAAACATCAGTTCCATGCTCCAAGCCACTATTGGCCTTGAACACTCTTTCGAGCCTGTGTCTAAAGTCTTCAAACAACTCATCTGCTTTTTGTTTGGTTCGGCCAATGTCTGTGTAATTTGCTCTACGTTCGAATTTAATTTTTATCCTGCCCAATAGGCGGTCAATTTCTGTCTGCAATGGCACCCCGTTACATTCCAATGGACGGCCCCGGGAATCAAAAGGATCCCAGGTGCCTTTAACGCTTGCCCAATGTTTGGTTAAGGATGCCATGAAAACCTGCTGTACTTCATCGCCTCTCAAATTATACGAAGCAATGAGTTGTTTCACGTCAGTACAGTATTGATCAACATCTTCAGTGGGCAACGCTATACCCTCAATTGCCGATTTTATATCAGCACTGGTCCATGTTCTGTACACTAAAATTGTGGGTCCTCCATCATCATGAGGATTTGCCACTTCAATCATCGGGTATGCGTCAGCCGAATGATCCAACTTAGCACGGCTCCGCGTCAACATACCACGAGCACGGCCCCGCGCCAACATACCACGAGCAGAAGCACTATACTCAGGAGGATGATCTTTGTCTGGTAATTTGGGGTATAAAGACGGAAAAGTTGGTTCGCCTTGGCGTGCCGCAATCTCCGCCTTAACAATTTGATCATTTTTTTTATCCTCATTCATCGCATTGTCAGCCTCGGCCCTCAAGCGGGTCCGAGCTGACACTGTCTCATCATCCTCCTGCCTGTGCAACAGCAAGTTCTTTTTTATCTTTTCTTCGTCTTCCTTATCTCTCAATTTTTCTCTTATCTGCCCACATTTTCTCTTTTCCGCTTCTAATTCCCATTGTACTATCAGATGATACCCGTCTCTATTCTTCTTTACACCACATTTAGCATCAATTGCTTGCTTTAGGTTATTCAACGAATTCGTTTTCAGCTGACCATCAAATTTGTAATCAGTTATCCATTTATCAAGATATCTTACATTTTCGGGGTCGCCTTCTTCCATCAATTTCCAATCTTTGCATTTTAATTCATGTCGGGGTAGCGGTCTTTGTTTGCTATTCGCTGTCCCCATGGTTTATTTTCTAAATTTCAGTTTTGACTTTATTCACAGGACAGTGTTTAAATGTTCGATGTGTGGAGGAAACGGAGAATCTCTGCTTTCGTCCACACAAAGCCACGGTTTACAGTCCCGTGTATTTTACACAAAGGAGAGCTCAAAGGAGATCCCCCTCAGTCAAATCACACACACACACACACACACAAACACACACACAATGCGCACTCTTATCTTCCCACAGGCAAGCAGGGGAGTCCGCCCTCCCGTGGAACTTAACAAAATCTAAACTCTCTAACCTTCCTATTGTGTAAGAAAACGTATTTTTGCCTTTTTCTCAAAGTAGATATAAAACCTATCTTTTCACGAATCAAGAAGCCAAACCAGCTAAACCAGAGTTAAGAAAACACCACAGATGGCAGCAGAAAGCTAGGAAGGTTAACTAGGAGGCCCACGACACCTCAGCGGAATTTAACTGCTCCAAATTACCTGTACTTCTCTAGAAAACAGATGGGTCCGCTTTCCCATGGAATTTAACTGACTCATCAGTCAGGGGACTCCAACATCCCAGCAGATTTTACTGTTTCTAATTGCACTTGATAGGGTCTAGAATTGTCAAGGTTTTAAGTGACCTCTTGTCACTGCACTTTCATTACTTCAACAGAATCAAGATTCGTACTCACAGTCTGCTGGGCCTTCTCCTCGGATGATCTCGTCAACCACTCCGGTGTCCAGCCAACTGATCGAGTCAGCCCCGTGAAAAGGGTTTCTCAATATGCCTTGGCCAAGGACTTGTCCTGCGTCGAAAAGTCGGCCGGAACCAGAAATAGTCCTATCGAGATCCCGGACGAGCCCCCAAAAATCTGTTAGGTTCAGATTCAGCACAAGGATCAGCAGACAAAAACCAGTGAGACAGAATGTTGATCTTTTCTCGCGAGGAGTGCATCCAGACTTACAGCAATCCAAAATACACTAAAGGTCGTGGTTACACCCCTCTCTTTTTATTAAGGAATGCCCTACCTACAATGTGAGACTAGCCCCTGATAGGTGGGGGGGAAAGCGTGGGCTAGTCTCGAGAGTGAAGAAACGAGATTCTATGTGAATACTAGAAGTCGCGGACAGGATCCCATGAGAAACGAAAAGTGAATGTTATGGGAAACGAAGTAGTCAGGAGAAAAGAGTGCATAGACAAAATGACATGTGCAGACATCAACAACTTTCTTGGATTCCCAGATGTGTAGAAGGTCAGGAAGCTCCAGACAGCATCGTTTGACTTGCTGTGAACTGGGTGATGTCTGCAAGAAAAAACAGCAAGCATTCTGCGCAATAACTTTATTAATAAGTACTCATTAGGGAACGCATGATAACATATATATACAATTTATCTAACACTTATCATTGGTAAAAATTCAATTCTGTGTGTAAATTGTTGAATATGCATTTGTTGAGCAGGCTTTTTACACCACCGTAACAGGGTTTTAAAATGTTTACACACATACTCAGTAGTGTTGGCTCGTGAGTGAACGATTCGTTTAAAAGAACAAATCCTTTCAGTGAACAAGTGATTCGTTCTTTTTCCAGTTCTTATGACTTCAACCAGTAGGTGCCGGTAATGCGCATTGAAGCTGGTGCCACCACGCCGTAAATCAAAACGAAGAAGAAAATGACGTAACTTCCCGTTCACGAACGAGTCGTGAATTGCTTTTCCCGTTCACCAACTGAATGGAACTGTGAGTGAACGAGTCAGTGAGTGAGTGATTTGCATTTCCAGTTCATCGCGTGAACGGATTAGTGAGGGAACGAATCCAGACTTTCCCGTTCATGGGTGAACTGCCTTCCCGTGCATCAACGGATCAGTCAGTGAACGTGTTGCGTTTGCCTCCTGGCGTGAACTATGTAAGCCAGAATTTAGATTTACGATTTGCCAAGGAAAGAAAGACCCACTCGCTGAAACACCACTTCTTTTATGCGCGTTTTCTCCAAGCTAACGGCTAACTTTCTTGCATGATTGATTTTATAACACTTATAGTAGTTTTTAAATAACGTGTATGCATATATACGCCTAAATATTGTTACCCAATATATCTACCGCAATTTCACATTGGATTGCTGGTTTGAAATTTACTTTTAATATTATTATTATTATTTCAATAAACATTTGTGTTAAAACTTGTCTGGTGTTTTATTCCTTGTTTTTATATTCAAACAAACCTTTTGAGTGAATCGATTCTAAAGATTCACTTCACTTAAAACTGGAATGCACATCACTAGTACAAAAGAGTGCAGACGGCCATTGCTTGCCAGGTCGAAATAGTCGACTGGTTAGTGACACAGTCTCTTACTCGTTAAGAACTTGGTGTGCGCATGTACCTAAATGTGCTTTTAGACTTGGAACATCGCTTTGTATGCGTTTTTTTCATTCATTAGGGAAAAAGGTTAAGTGAAAGTGAAAAGTACCACACCCACCTCCTGATTGGCTGTTTAATCTGTGACGTCATTCGAACACTCCATTAGGTACGCCGCCATTTTCAGGTGTACCTAATCACAGGCCACTTCATTAAGGAAATATTATGGTCAAAGCTTCACGGAAAGTGAAAAGTGCCACACCCACCCTCACACCCACGTTTTGATGGGCTGTTTGATATGTGACGTCACGCAGACAAGTGCCAAATGTCCCGATGATCGTGAGCAGCAGGGGGGGGGCCCCATTTCAACCCCTTACACTGAGTGCCAAGCAGGGAAGAAATGGGTATCATTGTTATAGTCACTGGTATGACTCGGCAGGGGTTTGAACCCACAACCTCCCAATCTCAGGGCGGACACTCTCCTCTTAGGCCACTGAGCTGGTAAACACTTGTATCGTAGAATAACACTTATAGTCGCTTTTAAATAACGTGTACGCCTAAATATTGTTATCCAATATATCTACTGCAATTTCACATTAGATTGCTGGTTTGAAATTTGCTTTTAATATTATTATTTTTAATAAACATTTATGTTAAAACTTGTCTGGCGTCTTATTCCTTGTTTTTATATTCGCCATAAAAATCAGACATTTGGTTAACTGCTTTATATGACAATATGTGTAGGTACACTACACGAGGTTAAAAAAAAAGAGAATAAATAAAGGGTTAATTGCGCAACAAAAGCATTTCCTCACACCTGGGATCGAACCAAGCTCTTGCCGAGTAAGAGCACGAGTCACTAACCGGTCGGTTATTTCGACCGGCAGTTTACAATTGCTTGCACTCTTTTGTACTAGTCATGTGCATTCCAGTTCTCAAGTGAGCTGAATCTTTAGAATCGGTTCGTTCAAAAGAATCGTTCACCAAATCGTTCGCTACACTTTCTTATTTATTTTATTATTTTTTTTACCTCGTGTAGTGTACCAAAATATCCCATAATTATCTGCCTAAATAATTGTGACTAATTTAAAACTATTCTACTTGTTTGCTAGGTGTTCGTGTACACAACGTGTTGTGATGACATCTGCTGTGGAGTCTTCAGCTAGTCGCTTGTGAGCTGCTCCATAAAACCATACATGTTCCATACCCTGAGAGCAAATCTTCCATAGGGTAGTGGTTAGTGCTCTGGGCTTTCATCCCAGCGATCTTGGTTTGAATCTCAGTGGGACCAAAAAATTTTTCACTGATCTAGTCTTCTTGTGAGCTGCTCCATAAAACCATACATGTTCCATGGCCTGAGAGCAAGGCTTCCATAGGGTAGTGGTTAGTCCTCTGGGCTTTCACCCCAGCGATCCGGGTTCGAGTCTCAGTGGGATCAATAAAATTTTCACTGATCTAGTCGCTTGTGAGCTGCTCCATAAAACCATACATGTTCCATGGCTTGAGAGCAAGGCTTCCATAGGATAGTGGTTAGTGCTCTGGGCTGTCACCCCAGCGACCTGGGTTCGAATCTCAGTGGCCGAAAAAATTTTTATCATAGAAAATTTGCAACACAGTTGCTAGTGTAACCATATAACGATATTGGTTAGAGCTAGGGTAAGAAGTAGAGTTAGATTTAGAGCTAAGGTTAGGGTTAGAGCTAGTGTTAGAGCTAGGGGTAGGGTTAGGCTTAGAGCGAGGGTTAGAGCTAGGGTTAGGGTTAAAGCTAGGGTTGGGGTTAGGGTTAGAGCTAGGGTTGGGGTTAGGGTTAGAGCTAGGTTTAGGGTTAAAGCTAGGGTTAGGGTTAGGGCTCGGGTTAGAGCTAGGGTTAGGGTTAGAGCTCGGGTTAGGGTTAGAGCTAGGGTTAGGGTTAGAGCTTGGGTTAGGGTTAGAGCTAGGGTTAGGGTTTGAGCTAGGGTTAGGATTAGAGCTAGGGTTAGGGCTAGGGTTAGAGGTAGGGTTAGGGTTAGAGCTAGGGTTAGGGCTAGGGTTAGAGGTAGGGTTAGGGTTAGAGCTAGGGTTAGAGTTAGTGCGAGGGTTAGGGTTAGAGCTAGGCTTAGGGTTAGAGCTAGGGTTAGGGTTAGAGCTAGGGCTAGGGTTAGGGTTAAAGCTAGGGTTAGGGTTAGAGCTAGGGCTAGGGTTAGTTCTAGGGTTAGAGCTAGGGTTAGGGTTAGGCTTAGAGCTAGGTTTAGACCTAGGGTTAGAGCTAGGGTTAGGGTTAGAGCTAGGGTTGGGGTTAGGGTTAGAGCTAGGGTTGGGGTTAGGGTTAGAGCTAGGGTTAGGGTTAAAGCTACGGTTAGGGCTCGGGTTAGGGTTAGAGCTAGGGTTAGGGTTAGAGCTAGGGTTAGGGCATGGGTTAGAGGTAGGGTTAGGGTTAGAGCTAGGGTTAGGGCTAGGGTTAGAGGTAGGGTTAGGGTTAGAGCTAGGGTTAGAGTTAGTGCGAGGGTTAGGGTTAGAGCTAGGCTTTGGGTTAGGGTTAGAGTTAGAGCTATGGTTAGAGCTAGGATTAGGGTTAGGGCTAGGGTTAGGGTTTGAGCTAGGGTTAGGGTTTGAGCTTGGGTTAGGGTCAGAGCTAGGGTTAGGGTTAGAGCTAGGGTTAGAGCTTGGGTTAGGGTTAGAGCTAGGGTTAGAGCTAGGGTTAGGGTTTGAGCTAGGGTTAGGTTTAGAGCTAGGGTTAGAGGTAGGTTAGGGTTAGAGCTAGGGTTAGGGCTAGGGTTAGAGGTAGGGTTAGGGTTAGAGCTAGGGTTAGAGTTAGTGCGAGGGTTAGGGTTAGAGCTAGGCTTAGGGTTAGAGCTAGGGTTAGGATTAGAGCTAGGGCTAGGGTTAGGGTTAAAGCTAGGGTTAGGGTTAGAGCTAGGGCTAGGGTTAGGGTTAAAGCTAGGGTTAGGGTTAGAGCTAGGGTTAGTTCTAGGGTTAGAGCTAGGGTTAGGGTTAGGCTTAGAGCTAGGTTTAGACCTAGGGTTAGAGCTAGGGTTAGGGTTAGAGCTAGGGTTGGGGTTAGGGTTAGAGCTAGGGTTGGGGTTAGGGTTAGAGCTAGGGTTAGGGTTAAAGCTACGGTTAGGGCTCGGGTTAGGGTTAGAGCTAGGGTTAGGGTTAGAGCTTGGGTTAGGGTTAGAGCTAGGGTTAGTGTTGGGGTTAGAGCTAGGGTTAGGGTTTGAGCTTGAGTTAGGGTTAGAGCTAGGGTTAGGGTTAGGGTTTGAGCTAGGGTTAGAGCTAGGGTTAGGGCATGGGTTAGAGGTAGGGTTAGGGTTAGAGCTAGGGTTAGGGCTAGGGTTAGAGGTAGGGTTAGGGTTAGAGCTAGGGTTAGAGTTAGTGCAAGGGTTAGGGTTAGAGCTAGGCTTTGGGTTAGGGTTAGAGTTAGAGCTATGGTTAGAGCTAGGATTAGGGTTAGAGCTAGGGTTAGGGTTTGAGCTAGGGTTAGGGTTTGAGCTTGGGTTAGGGTCAGAGCTAGGGTTAGGGTTAGAGCTAGGGTTAGAGCTTGGGTTAGGGTTAGAGCTAGGGTTAGAGCTAGGGTTAGAGCTAGGGTTAGGGTTTGAGCTAGGGTTAGGTTTAGAGCTAGGGTTAGGGCTAGGGTTAGAGGTAGGGTTAGGGTTAGAGCTAGGGTTAGGGCTAGGGTTAGAGGTAGGGTTAGGGTTAGAGCTAGGGTTAGAGTTAGTGCGAGGGTTAGAGCTAGGCTTAGGGTTAGAGTTAGAGCTAGGGTTCGAGTTAGTGCGAGGGTTAGGGTTAGAGCTAGGCTTTGGGTTAGAGTTAGAGCTAGGGTTAGGGTTAGAGCTAGGGTTAGGGTTAGAGCTAGGGTTAGGGTTTGAGCTAGGGTTAGGGTTTGAGCTTGGGTTAGGGTCAGAGCTAGGGTTACAGCCAGGGTTAGGGCTAGGGTTAGAGCTAGGGTTAGGCTTAGAGCTAGGGTTAGAGCTAGGGTTAGAGCTAGGGTTAGGGTTAGAGCTAGGGTTAGGGTTAGAATTAGAGCTAGGGTTAGGGTTAGAGCACGTTTTTTTTGTTTTGTTTTTTCAAAACAAAACTACCATTCACGGTAGATATTTTTTTAAACTACCATTAATGGTAGTTTTATTTTTTTAAAATGGTAACGCTTTTTTTTTTAACTACCATGTATGGTAGTTCCTTTTTTTAAAAAAAAAAACTACCATACATGGTAGTTTAAAAAAAAGAAAAGCATTACCACTTTCTTTAAAAAAACTACCATACATGGTAGTTTTTTTTTTTGGGAAGAAAAAAAAAAAGCGTTACCATTTTTTTTTTAAAAAGCGTTACCATTTTTTAAAAAAAACCTACCATACACGGTAGTTTTTTTTTGAAAAAAAAACGAACCCTAATCCTAACCCTAGCTCTAACCCTAACCCCAGATCTGAACCTAGCTCTAACCCTAACCCCAGTTCTAACCCTAACCCTAGCTCTAACCCTAGCTCAAACCCTAACCCTAGCTCTAACCCTAACCCTAGCTCAAACCCTAACCTAGCTCAAACCCTAACCCAAGCTCTAACCCTAACCCTAGCTCTAACCCTAGCTCTAACCCTAACCCTAGCTCTAACCCTAACCCTAGCTCAAACCCTAACCCTAACCCTATCTCAAACCCTAACCCTAGCTCTAACCCTAACACAAGCTCTAACCCTAGCTCTAACCCTAACCTTAGCTCTAACTCTAACCCTAAGCCTAGCTCTAACACTAACCCTTGCACTAACTCTAACCCTAGCTCTAACCCTAACTCTAACCCTAGCCCTAACCATAGCTCTAACCCTAACCCTAGCTTTAACCCTAACCCTAGCTCTAACCCTAACCCCAACACTAGCTCTAACCCTAACCCCAACCCTAGCTCTAACCCTAACCCTAGCTCTAACCTTAGGTCTAACCCTAGCTCTGACCCTAACCCTAGCTCTGACCCTCACCCTAGCTCTGACCCTAACCCAAGCTCAAACCCTAACCCTAGCTCAAACCCTAACCCTAGCTCTAACCCTAACCCTAGCTCTAATCCTAACCCTAGCTCTAACTCTAACCCTAAACCTAGCTCTAACCCTAACCCTCGCACTAACTCTAACCCTAGCTCTAACCCTAACCCTACCTCTAACCCTAGCCCTAACCCTAGCTCTAACCCTAACCCTAGCTCAAACACTAACCCTAGCTCTAACCCTAGCTCTAACCCAAGCTCTAACCCTAACCCTAGCTCTAACCCCAACCCTAACCCTAGCTCTAACCCTAACACAAGCTCTAACCCTAACCCTAGCTCTAACCGTAACCCGAGCCCTAACCCTCACCCTAGCTTTAACCCTAACCCTAGCTCTAACCCTAACCCCAACCCTAGCTCTAACCCTAACCCCAACCCTAACTCTCACCCTAACCCTAGCTCTAACCCTAGGTCTAACCCTAGCTCTGACCCTAACCCTAGCTCTGACCCTAACCCAAGCTCAAACCCTAACCCTAGCTCAAACCCTAACCCTAGCTCTAACCCTAATCCTAGCTCTAACCCTAACCCTAGCTCTAACTCTAACCCTAACCCTAGCTCTAACCCTAACCCTCGCACTAACTCTAAACCTAGCTCTAACCCTAACCCTACCTCTAACCCTAGCCCTAACCCTAGCTCTAACCCTACCTCTAACCCTAGCCCTAACCCTAGCTCTAACCCTAACCCTAGCTCAAACCCTAACCCTAGCTCTAACCCTAACCCTAGCTCTAACCCTAACCCAAGCCCCAACCCTAACCCTAGCTCTAACCCTAACCCAAGCTCTAACCCTAACCCTAGCTCTAACCCTAACCCGAGCCCTAACCCTAGCTTTAACCCTAACCCTAGCTCTAACCCTAACCCCAACCCTAGCTCTAACCCTAACCCCAACCCTAGCTCTAACCCTAGGTCTAACCCTAGCTCTAAGCCTAACCCTAACCCTAGCTCTAACCCTAGCTCTAACCCTAGCCCTAGCTCTAACCCTAACCCTAGCTTTAACCCTAACCCTAGCCCTAGCTCTAACCCTAACCCTAGCTCTAACCCTAACCCTAAGCCTAGCTCTAACCCTAACCCTCGCACAAACTCTAACCCTAGCTCTAACCCTAACCCTACCTCTAACCCTAGCCCTAACCCTAGCTCTAACCCTACCTCTAACCCTAGCCCTTACCCTAGCTCTAACCCTAGCTCAAACCCTAACCCTAGCTCTAACCCTAACCCAAGCTCTAACCCAAACCCTAGCTCTAACCCCAACCTTAACCCTAGCTCTAACCCTAACCCAAGCTCTAACCCTAACCCTACCTCTAACCCTACCTCTAACCCTAGCCCTAACCCTAGCTCTAACCCTAGCTCAAACCCTAACCCTAGCTCTAACCCTAACCCTAGCTCTAACCCCAACCCTAGCTCTAACCCTAACCCAAGCTCTAACCCTAACCCAAGCTCTAACCCTTACCCTAGCTTTAACCCTAACCCTAGCTCTAACCCTAACCCCAACCCTAACCCTAGCTCTAACCCTAGGTCTAACCCTATCTCTAAGCCTAACCCTAACCCTAGCTCTGACCCTAACCCTAGCTTTAACCCTAGCCCTAGCTCTACCCCAAACCCTAGCACTAACCCTAGCTCTGACCCTAACCCTAGCTCTAACCCTAGCTCTAAGCCTAACCCTACCCCTAGCTCTAACCCTAGCTCTAACCCTAACCTTAGCTCTAACCCTAACTCTACTTCTTACCCTAGCTCTAACCAATATCGTTATATGGTTACACTAGCAACTGTGTTGCAAATTTTCTATGATTAAAATTTTTTCGGCCACTGAGATTCGAACCCAGGTCGCCACTACCCACTACCCTATCGAAGCCTTGCTCTCAAGCCATGGAACATGTATGGTTTTATGGAGCAGCTCACAAGCGACTAGATCAGTGAAGATTTTATTGATCCCACTGAGACTCGAACCCGGATCGCTGGCGTGAAAGCCCAGAGGACTAACCACTATCCCATGGAAGCCTTGCTCTCAGGCCATGGAACATGTATGGTTTTATGGAGCAGCTCACAAGAAGACTAGATCAGTGAAAATTGTTTTTGGTCCCACTGAGATTCGAACCAAGATCGCTGGGGTGAAAGCCCAGAGCACTAACCACTACCCTATGGAAGCTTTGCTCTCAGGCTATGGAACATGTATGGTTTTATGGAGCAGCTCACAAGCGACTAGCTGAAGACTCCACAGCAGATGTCATCACAACACGTTGTGTACACGAACACCTAGCAAAGTACAATTTAAAATGACACTTTCGAAGTACCCAAAGTTAAACTTACAAAAGAAAACTCATAATAAATAAAACTTACACAAGAGCCCTAACGTGGCACTTGACAGCTGTCAGTGTCAAATGCAAAATGTAAACACGGACCATGTGAAAATTAGGTCAATGCAATCTCCGGTTAGCAAGTAGAATAGTTTTAAATTAGTCACAATTATTTAGGCAGATAATTATGGGATATTTTGGTACACTACACGAGGTAAAAAAAATAATAAAATAAATAAATAAGAAAGTGTAGCGAACGATTTGGTGAACGATTCTTTTGAACGAACCGATTCTAAAGATTCAGCTCACTGAGAACTGGAATGCACATCACTAGTACAAAAGAGTGCAAGCAATTGTAAGTTGCCGGTCGAAGTCGCCGACCGGTTAGTGACTCGTGCTCTTACTCGGCAAGAGCTTGGTTCGATCCCAGGTGTGAGGAAATGCTTTTGTTGCGCAATTAACCCTTTATTTATTCTCTTTTTTTTTTTTAACCTCGTGTAGTGTACCTACACATATTGTCATATAAAGCAGTTAACCAAATGTCTGATTTTTATGTTTTAATTGGCGAATATAAAAACAAGGAATAAGACGCCAGACAAGTTTTAACATAAATGTTTATTAAAAATAATAATATTAAAAGCAAATTTCAAACCAGCAATCTAATGTGAAATTGCAGTAGATATATTGGATAACAATATTTAGGCGTACACGTTATTTAAAAACCACTATAAGTGTTATACTACGATACAAGTGTTTACCAGCTCAGTGGCCTAAGAGGAGAGTGTCCGCCCTGAGATTGGGAGGTTGTGGGTTCAAACCCCTGCCGAGTCATACCAGTGACTATAACAATGATACCCATTTCTTCCCTGCTTGGCACTCAGTGTAAGGGGTTGAAATGGGGCCCCCCCCTGCTGCTCACGCTCATTGGAACTTTTGGCACTCAGTGTAAGGCAGGGGTGTCCCAGTCCAGTCCTCGAGGGCCGCATTCCTACATGTTTTCCAAGTTTCCCTCGTTAAACACACCTGATTCAAATGATCAGTTCATCCTCACGTTCTGCAGGAGCCTGATCATTGAATCAGGTGTGTTTAACGAGGGAAACTTGGGAAAACATGGAGGAATGCGGCCCTCGAGGACTGGACTTGGACACCCCTGCTCTATTAGGTACACCGTCATTTTCAAGTGTACCTAATAACAGGCCACTTTATTCGGGAAATATCATGGTCAAAGGTCATAGGTGTCAAGCTCTAGTCCTCGGGGCCACGTTCCAATATGTTTTCCAAGTTACCCTCGTTAAACACACCTGCGTGAAAAGATTTTGGTCATTTTCACGTTCTGCAGGAGCTAAAACTTTTCACGCAGAAGCACTGTTACACATCGGTCAGTCTTCGTCTGGTATTTTCTCTCAGATTCAGACTGTTTGTCGGAGATTTTAGCCGGAGCGGCGGTGCTATACAAGCTATAAGTGGATCAGATGATGGATGGATACAACAAACAGCTAACTACATAGCTTGACATTTGAAAGACAAAAAATGAGAAAATGAGCTGGAAATGCATAAAACATTATAAATATAATATATATAAAGAGACATTTCTTCACGGAAGCCCCCATTAAATTCAACGTACTGGATTCTTCCTCACAGCTCTTTTATTCATTCAACATCACACGTTACAAATACTTCAAATGTATGCAGACAGTTAAACAAGGTTGGCAGCTAATGAATGACATTGGATCTTTGTTTTTACTTCACTTCTACAAATCAGCAATCAAAACAGATGTCTGTATTGTAGCATATAATAATCAGGAGGAAAATATAAAAATTAGAACTTGCGTATAAATGTGAAATTATTTAAAAATCCAAATTATAAATGTGAAACTACGAAATAAAAATCCAAATTATAGTAGGTAAAAAAAAGTTAATAAATATAACTTTCCCAGCATACAATTAAAAACTATTGAAAATTTGCAATCAAGTAATACTAAGGGACATATTCAATTGCATCTGAAAATGCAGCGCACGAAACAGCAATTAGAAAAACTAGACATCAAGTTAAACGCACCCAAAAATATAACAAAAATCTGATCCAATTCATAGTCATACATTTCAATTGAAAATATAGCAAATGTAATACATTATCAATCTTGTTTATACAATGTTTTCAATCACAGTTGCATGGTAGTAGCAAAATAAGTACGTAAGCACAAAACTAAATGTTTAAAAATAAATTCATATATAAATTAGCTTTTTTAATATATATATTATATTTTCTGTCTCGCAGACATCCGAATGAGGGAACAAAAAGGAGGGAACGATAATATGACTGCATGATTTATGGATTGAATGACTGACTGCGAAGACTTGCTTTTGGAAAGAGAAATAAGTATTGCACGTAATGGCTCACAGTTAACTTGCAACATTACATCACATTCAGGATATGTCCCAAAGCATGCCACATCACAAAAGGGGTCAAATCATCAAGTCTTCTCACCTATGTACTACACTATGTGTTCTCTACATTACAAAAGTGTTGTCATAGTGTAGATTGCATAAACATTTCTGTGTGAGGAAGGCAGACTCCATCGTGTAGAGAGACAATGAAAAGGAAGGAGCGCCAGTGCATTAGATCATTAGGTCCTGCATTATCACTAGCCACGTAGTTTCTGTAGTACATAATTACCGTATGCATGCCAAGAAGTAGAACTTACAGGCAGTCCCAGAAAGAGGAGCTAAATATTCAAACCCACTCAGGTGATAGAAGGATGATTACATGTTGACCGTAGCCAAAACATTTATTTTACTCATAATCATATCAACTACACCTACGAGTGAAATACCAGAATATATATGTATTTTCAAGACTATCAAAATCTTTTACAAAGGTCTTGCCATGCCTTAGGATCCCGTAATAATGTTAATCAGGGCAGAGGAGAATCTACGCATGTATGACAGCCTATTTTGAAGCTCCAGAATCACACCAATACACCAGACAATGTTCAGATTTACCAGCACTTAAATATATAAAAGCTAATTGAAAATTATATTATTCATTTTCTGTTCTTAAATTAAGTTTACCATAATTGCAGATCTCTTAGTAACAAAGGTACAAAATTATTTTTCATCAAGTGAAAAAAAATGAGGTATTGCAAAAGGAGTTCTCCCATCTGTGAAAAATGTGCCTTAAATGACTATTGAAAAAAATATTTAGAAAAGTAGTGCATAATAAATGTATATATGTCCATGACAAAATAATCAGCTATAAAACGCTGTACAAAAATCAGCAGGCCATGTATAAAATAATATCTGTTTCTCTGTGACAGCAAATTTGAGCTACAACCATATCCAATCACAACATTAGTGAGAGAAGCTCCAATCCAGGTAGAGCGTGCAGTGGTACACCATGAAGACAGCTCAGGGAGAATGGACTGTGCATTCCCATAGTTTGTACTACATTAGCATGTTAGCTTCCAGTGCTAATATCCCTGACAATATAAAGCGAGCAAATACTACTGCCAATACCTGAGCCGCGAGGGCTGAGCCTTCATGAGCTTAAACTCCAGAAGACTACCAGTACTTCCTCTGCCGCGTGACGAGAGGACGCCATAACCCCGCGTTGACGTCTGCTCTCGACGATGCGTTTCATGCCAATCTTTGGTTTGCCCTTTCCTGTTACAAAGCGTCAACTTTAATCAGAGACCTCAAACAATTGAAAGCGATACAAGCGCAGCTTTTGTCAAGACGCAGGGGAGACTGATGTGACGTTGGCCAGCTTCCAGACAAATCAACTCAGCATCTAAAACAACCTTTCCTCCTCTATTCTAATCCAACTCAAACTTTGGTAAATGGTACTTGTTCTCAAATTCTGCACAAAAAAATTTAAATTAAAAAAAAAAATTAAAAAAACATGCTCTCTGTAATGTAGCTTCCATAGTCAGTATACTGATTTAGGTATTATGATGAATCTTAATTAAATTTTGTTACTCTTGATAACAAATGTAAGCAGCTTTGCCAGCTAACACCAAACAAAACTACAGTCAAGTAAGAAAACATCTAAATCCAAAAAGAATGCATTCATATGTTCATGCACACTTTAAGTCACAACATAAATGGGATTTTACTCTCTTCTTAGCAGTTACCATTTGGAGGCCCAATTTAAAAAAATACAAAAATTAAGTAGTTTTTTTTTTAACTTAAAAGAAAAGTGCATTTATATTTTTCATATCATAGGTCATCCAATAACCCCGTTCCTTAGCTACCCCTTTCTCTCAGACCCTCCCTAATCCTAGGTTCTCTCTCCCTTGCCTTAGTTCCAGCGGAAGGAGATATGCCGCGGTCGGTCGCCACCTTCCTTCACCAGGGGCTTGTGAAACTCGCGACCGGCCCGGGAGTGGATGGCCGCCCAGCAGTATTCACAGTAGTACTGCAAGCAGGTCACGTTGGCGCAGAAGAAAGGCGCAAACTTCCCCCCGCAGCGTGTGCCCTGGCACTCATCACACAGCTGGTCATCCAGCACATATGGCTTCACTTCCACCTGGAGACGTACAGTAAGTGTTAAAATGGAAGGACTACGCATATTGAAGCTGAAATCAGGAGGAACACCACAGAATGTCATTCAACTGAACTCAGGCCGCTCATTTATAACAGTACAGTTAATGTAGTAATTGACCAATCGCTCGACTCCCCCTTAGGTTGGTGTTAGGTCTAAAATTCATCACAAGTTGACTTACCCTTTTGTCAATCTCCCCATGCTGCAGTTGAACAAATCTGGCGCTAATGGCTGCAATGTAGCTTTGCTGATTGGAGAAAGCCACTCGCCCTGCCCCCTTAGGGTATTTCAGTTCAGGGTCAGTGTCAATACCAGCATAGCACACTCCACCATAGAGACGGTCCATGATCATGGCCAGCTCCACTGGAAGGATAGCAACACACAAATTGAGTTGGTGTAACGACGGCAGTGTACCGCACAAGGAGGCCATTATCCAAATGTACCTGCTCGTAGAGGGCGAGGGACACCTCCTACAAAGATGGTCTTCCTTGGGTCCAAAGGCTGAGAGCCATCCATCACAAAGTCACTATCATTTAGGTTCCAGGGTCTGATTTGGACCTGGAATATATCAAATATAAACACATTACTGAAATGCAGCAGGTTTAGATGGTGTGTGTGAGAGAAAGACCAGATCCTTGTATCTTCAGGTACAAATGTACATACAGTGGAATAGCATCTATCCCTTTTTAATGAACAATTTGGGTTGCTTACAACATTTTGTTTAAAAAAAAAAAAAGTCCTCATTTATATACTATTTTCAACATGAAGGTTGCCTTTGTGAAGGATGCAGTGAAAGAAGCCCAAAACTCGTTTCATTATTGTACAAAAAACAAATAAAACAAATTACAATGGAAATGTGGTATCTCGAATAAAGACAACAAAAGGTTAACGTCAGTATAATCACGTCAAAATAGCGGTCAACGCATGTCGCGAGGTGGAACGTACAATGCATAATGAGCATGCACATACTTACAGGCTTGTCTTTGATGGTGGGGCTGGAGACACACAGATACAGTTTGCCATCCTCTTGGATGCAGGCATCGATCAGAGCCTGAACAGAGCTCTCATCTTGAAAGAGCAGGAAGGCGTATCCTGGGAAGTGTGATGAGAAGAGCTGTGACCATCAAAGTGCTGTGGCATCCAAAAGAGAACAGGCGTGTAGCAGTACTTACCTTTTGGGGGGAAATAGGATTTGCTCTCTGCCTTGTGAGGCCAGTCAACAAACAAGTGACCAAAACGACGAAAACTGGCTGTAATTTCATCTGGAAGACAAATGATCACATTTATTTGCATACTGGCGTAGTAACCCTGACACTAGCATAGTGTCTTTCGGATTGTCGCTGTACCTTCGTCTATGTCTGGGGGCAGCCCTCCGACAAACACTTTGCGAGAGTAGCGTTCTATGCGCTCCCCATTCAGGTGGGGGAAACAGTGTGCCGAGCCAAGTCCCCCGAGCCCCTGGTCAGTGGTCTCATCCTCCCCAAAAGAGCGCTCATCCTCCATGGGGAACAGAGAGGAATGGCCTAGCAAGTGGATAAACAAAAATAAAATGAAAACTGAAGTAAGCTTAATTGAAGGCAGATTTCAAAGCAAACGTGGGGCTGCGATGCTGCCGCAGCAAAGTTCAATTATTTCAAAAAGCTTTTTTCTTTTTTTTTTCCAACAAGTACATTACAGGATTTACCTCGTCTTCTGCCATAGCTTCTCGCTGCATGTAAAACATCACAACAAAACCTTAAAGTTCTGGGGTTAAACAGCTGCCTCAAATTAAAAATTGTGCTCTTAAAATACACAAATGCATCGGTCTCTAAATTAAGTGGGAAGTGTTGCAGTGTCAGGTATCAATTTCAACAAGTTACATACCATTCATAGGCAGAGCCCCATCTCCACCCTGGTGAGAGAAGCTGAAGCGTCCTACAGTAAATGACAAAACAGGAATCATCGTTATCACCTACTCTCTCTCTTACAGAAGCCGCACTCGCACTTCAGATCCGCGAGGAGGAGGTGTGTCAGATGTTCCGGAGACAAAAGGTCAGGAAGGCACCAGGCCCAGACGGCGCGACTCCCTCCTGCCTGAAAGTCTGTGCTGAACAACTGGCACCCACCTTTACACGGCTCTTCAACCGTTCCCGGAAGCTGTGTGAGGTGCCCTCGTGCTTCAAGAGCTCCATCATCGTACCGGTGCCCAAGAAGCCCGGCATCACAGGTTTGAATGACTATAGACCCGTCGCCCAGACATCTGTGGTCATGAAATCCTTCGAGAGGTTAGTGTTGAACCACCTGAAGGACATCACGGGCCCCCTGCTCGACCCCTTGCAGTTTGCCTACCGGGCAAACAGGTCGGTGGACAATGCGGTCAACATGGGACTGCACTACATCCTGCACCACCTGGACACCCCAGGGACGTACGCCAGGATTCTGTTTGTGGACTTCAGCTCGGCGTTCAATACCATCGCTCCTGACATCCTCCACCAGAAGCTCATCCAGCTCGCGGTGCCTGCCTCCACCTGTCAGTGGATCACCAGCTTCCTGACCAACAGGAGACAGCATGTGAGGCTGGGGACCATCATATCCGACACCCGGACCACCAATACTGGCGCCCTTCAGGGGTGCGTCCTCTCCCCACTGCTCTTCTCTCTCTATAGTAACGATTGCTCCTCAGGCGACTCTTCTGTGGTTGCTCCTGAAGTATACGGACGACACCACTCTCATTAGACTGATCCGGGACGGTGACGAGACTGCGTACAGACAGGAGATGGAGCGGGTGGTCCAATGGTGCAGCCAAAACCACCTGGAGCTGAACCCACTCAAGACCGTGGAGATGACAGTGGACTTCAGGAGAGACCCTTCACCACTTCCACCCCTCACTATCCACAGTAATGCTATTCTCTCCAGACACCTTCAAGTTCCTGGGATCCACAATCTCTCGGGACCTGAAATGGACCAGCCACATAGACTCTGTCCGTAACACGGCCCAGCAGAGGCTGTACTTTCTGAGACAGCTCAGGAAGTTCCATCTGCTACAGGAACTGCTGAAGACCTTCTATACTGCCATCATCCAGTCTATCCTCTGCACCTCCATCACTGCCTGGTTTGGATCAACCACCGAACAAGACAAGCACAAACTGCAATGAACAATCAGGACTGCAGAAAAGATAACCGGGACCAACCTCCCATCTATCCAGGACTTGTACCTGTCCAGGACCAGGAAACGTGCAAGTAACATCTCTACAGACCCTTCTCACCCAGGTCGCAGTCTGTTCGAACTACTTATGAGTTATGATCACATGGAAATTAAATAATGTAAAAGTGTTTTTCCTCTTCTTTTCTGTACATGTGAAAGTAAATGTACAGTAATATGTAAAGTAAAAACTTTGTTACAGGTAACTAAAAATTACTTTTAAATTGGACAGGGGGTGGGATTAAATAACTTCTACTTCTTCCCACTCCTTTTCAGATATGTAAATACTGCCCATTATGTGCTGTATTTTGTATTGTTAGCATCCAGCACTCATACAAAGTCAGTGTACATGACTTTCACTTTGTTTTTTTGCTTTATTGATGTATTGTTTACATGTTTGAGACGAATAAGAATTCATTCATCATTGTTTAACGGTCCTATTTTATTCATAATGTATCTACTATAATACATAATATGTGACTCAAGTTTTTAAAAAGTATACAGAGCTCTGACGCCAATAGCGAAAATCTGGAAATAATCCCCCACATAAAAAAAGAATTGCCTTATAAATGTTACAAGATGGTGGCAAAGCATGAATTTAGTTTTAAATCCTCATAGGATGATAGTAAAGCACTAAAGCACTAAAACTCACTTTCACAAATCAAGATGTCGCCAAAGCAATACTTATTAGCAAAAAAAAAAAAAAACAAACAAAAAAAAAACAGCAAATCTCGCAAAAATCTGCAAATAAGTGAATTCCCAAATGCCAAACCGTGAACATCTGGGTGTTACCGTCAATAATTAAATACATTAAAAAAAACGTCCTGTACATTATGTACAAAATACAATTGTCATTTTCAATTTTTTCCTCTACGGTTTTTCTACACTTTGAACTGCATGCTATGCGAAGACACCTAGAACGTCTGTCATATAAAGTCTCTATTTATTTATAGCCAATGGCAACAGAGCTCATCCTCACTATTGTTATTGTGAGAACTAACCTTTCAAGGAATCCTGTTCAGCCCTCATTATGTCGATCAGGGAGTTCTCCAGAGAGTGCATGTTGAAACCATCAAAGGAGCGGGTTCTCTCTTGCTAAAAAGAGAGGAAGAAACAATTAGCCTCCTCACAGTTTTCCCATCACCACCTGAGGCATGGTCAGCCCTGACACAGTTATCTGCTAGTGGCTAGCAAGGTTATAATAAACTGCATAGGCCAAGGGTGTCCGCATTTTCTTCGATGAGGGCCACGTTTATAAACATATAGGAGGGGGTGGGCCCCTTACTAGAAATTAGGTATATAGCCTTAACATATGGCAACAAAAAAAGTAAAATGTTATTTTTTATCATTATTTTGTATTGGCAATGCTTCATGTTAAAACTTGTTAAAAACCGCTCAAAGTTTGAAGAGAATCAGATTGAATCTGTTGAAATATGACTTCCATTTTAAATCAAACATACAAAGTTTGAAAACAATCAAACAAAAATCTCTAGCTATCTCTATAGAAAGGTCCCCAAAAATGGTGGAAAATTTTAAAGTAAATCAAAGTGGAAGACCTTTTTTGTACGTCGTGGCTTGTGACACGCCTCACAATTTTTGTAGGTCTCAGTGAAATGTACAACCACAAAATTTGATGCCCGGCCCCTATCATATATTATGCTGAAAACATAGTATGACCAGTCATTTTTGTACGTCTAGAAGCGCTATGTTACGCAGAATCTTTGTAGCTGCCGGCCAAACGTACCAGGACAGGGATCCGTTCAACCACTGTAGGGGCTGAGGTGCTACAGACATCTTGTTTTTGTACTTTTGGTGAGCTTTCGTTTACATTTAGTTACACAAAAATGCAATTCTTTATTGAAAATTAATGACTGTGACCCTCGTGAAGCGATTCAGATAATGAATACATGGATGGCTGGATTACTGCAACAATAGGTACCTGGCAACGTTCACTGCATGAATGAAAATTCACAAACTAAAATAACCCTAACCCTACTTATCCTGGGGGAGTCAATGACACTAAACAAAATGTTTTCTGTCGGTCGGTCTGACGATCCGTCTGTCCGTCCGTCTGTCCATCCATCCATCCTGTCCCCACGGGGGTCGCGGGCGTACTGGAGCCTATCCCAGCAGTCATCGGGCAGTAGGCGGGGGACACCCTGAACCGGTTGCCAGCCAATCGCAAGGCACACTCACACCCAGGGGCATTTTGGAGTACTCAATTTTCCTACCAAGCATGTTTTTGGCATTTGAAACAAATTCTGCAAAGTGTGATGCCACCTGTACATCTAAGAGGCAGACAAAGCATCAGTATACTTACATATAGCACATGACTTCTGAAATGAGTGTAAGCAAGCCAGGGAATGAGAATAATTCCCTCCGGCCAAATGATGTACACATGACCATCACATATCCTGTTTTGCTCAATGTCTAATGCATTTGGTGCAGACAAATGTAGTCAATAGTATGAGAATTATAAGGCCAGAGGAGGACATACTAGTTATCACTGATGACCTACAGGAACCCCAATGGAAGACATGACCATAGCGTCACAATGAGCTAAACAAAATTAATGGATATATTGTGACAGCCTCACCTGGAAAGGGTAGACATTATCACTGCGGGTCACAGCATCCTCCACCCAACCCTTGTGATTGAAGCCAGAGTTATTTCGGGGAAACTTCTGGGAAGGAACCTGACGAACAGGAAGACTTTGATCCACAAGCCAATATTATCTTGTATTAACACCACTTTTAATATGAAATTGTATAACGTATTCTTAATCAGGCACATGCTTACGTAACTACTAGCAGCTAAAAGACAACTATGGCTCTCAGATGCACTAAATACGGTAGTGACGGAAATTATCATTTAAAACAATCTAACTTTCTGGAATATAGCATGCGTCATATTGAAACATTTAAATCCTAATATTTATATGTATAAAATGGTATCCAATATTGAGACGAAGCAACCACAAGACGAGTGCTGTTGTACTGCCTGTAGACCAATGTCCACCTTATTAAGCTAAGCAACCCCTATAAAATACCACTAGATCATAGTAGCCATTCAATGTCAATTACTATGCAAAAAAAAAATATCAACATCCACTTTGCAGATTTGCATGTACACACGTTTTGATGAGTTGGAACATTTGAATCTACCTGACTGTTGGGGAAGGACTTCTTTAGCGGAGAGATGGAGTTAAGGCCAGTCATTCCTCCACCTACACCACGTCGGTATTCTCGAACCCCATGTGTGCCCCCCCAGCCTCCATAGCTGCCCGGGCTCCAGGTGGTTGATGTGGGTGTGGGGGGGCTCTGGAAGCTTCCCCAGGGTGAAGGGTGTTTGCTCTGGGCAGGAGTGAGGTGGGGCAGCTGGGGGAAGCCTCCGGTCCGATGAGCGTGCGGAGGAAAGGAGGGCTGAGGAGCATGAGGGCTTGCCGGAGAGCGCCGGTGCTGCGGTGGAACGCCCTGTCCGTGAGGATGATAGGGCGGGGGCTGAGGTGCGGGAGGATGGTGCTGGGAGACTGGTCCGATCTGTGGGGAGAAATTGCCACCTGCACCAAAGCCAGGCCCGGCGTGGTGGGAGAAGCTCTGGAACAGCAGGGGAGGTGCATTGCCATTGGAGCCAGCAGGCCCAAAGAAGCCCCCAACATCATCACCTACCACTGGAGACTGGGTGCAAGGAACAGCAGGGGACCAGTTGTTGAAGCTCGTCAGTGAGGAAGTGGGGGACTGTGTGCAACCTGTACCCATTCCCAGGGTATCCTGGTAATCAAACGCACTTAGCACTGGTGACTCCATCCTTAGCTTCTCCTTCCCACCACTGCTCTCCAGAGAACCTTTCTCCAATAAGTTGTCTTCAGAAAGAGCTCCCTCCTGATCTCCTAAGGAAGCGCCAGCCTCCTGCTGGCCTGGAGAGAGGGCCTGAGGCTGAGCCTGGACCTGAGACTTTTCCTGCATTTCCTGGAGGTCTAAAGTCTTGGACTTGTCCGACTCCAGAATCTCATCTTGCATGCTACTTTGTTGGGCTACTGCAGGGAACAACCAAGCACTTCCCCCATTGGTGGAGCAGGTGTTGTTTACAAAGGAGGGGGGGCTCGGAGGGTTGGAGGGATGGTGAGGGTGCTGGGGTTGGAGGAGAGGAGGGATCCTTACTGGAAAAGCAGATTTGTTACCACTGCTGTTTTTCACCAGAACTCCAAACCCGTAGTCCCCCATTTAGGACACCCAGTAAATATTCAGTAGGTTTAGGCTTTCACCAATTTTTTTTTAATCCTGAAAAAGAGGATAATTGCACAATTGGATTAGAATGATGAACAATCTCACATCAAAAGTACACCTTGAATGAGTCTGGTTATTAAAAACAACATACGTATGGCAGTGGATTAGATCATGTCTGTTTTCTAATGCAAGAACAGAAACGAAAGATGCGTCTAGCCGGGGTGATAATGCTGGTAAATGCAAATAGGGATAACACCCAACAGAACCAGCATAGGCAGCAACTAAACGGCCGGTTTGACGCCTACAAAGGTCGTTGCGCAGCTAGCGGCAAAGCTAACATCGACTCCACCACCTTGCATGTGTCCTGTTCATCGTGCACACGAACCAAGCTATTTTAAAGCACCCTGCAGCATTACTGTGTATTTGTGACAGAACTGGCCTGTGCCGAGCTGGGCAACAGCCTGGACACCTACCGTGAAATTTTCCTTTCTAAGCAATGACCTCCTCACACGTAGCCATTTAAATACAGGAAAATGCCGATGACGTCTATCGTCGGTACTAGTTCCCTTACTGGATCCGCTATGCTAGCGCAAGGGACGTTGACACAACGCTAGCATATTTGCACAGCAGCTGGCGAGCATTAAAGCGCTTTCTGCGGATAACAGTGTCAAAAGAAACGAACGAATGTACGCGACAGCATCACGGACGAAAGCTCGGTGGAAATTTCCAGGGGATGACAAGTGGGAAATGGAGCTTGGCTATTTAAACGCCCTTGTCTATTTCGTGCCCTGTATGTTCAATGTCACACAGCAAAGCCATCAAATTTTCACCTCGAAACAACGCGTTGCAACTGCCTCTGCTTCCCTAAGGTACCGAGAATAAGAGTAAATCGGTAGCAACTTGGTCATAACTACCTTCAATTCGGCGTCATGACGTCGTTTTGATGTTGCCATATTTCAGCGTTTATACTTTTTCTGCATTTCACAGACGGCCGGTGTAAGTGGTTTCTCCTTTCATCCAGATGACAGCTGAGCCAGTCGGCGGACACTTCCGAGTACAGGCCCCGCCCTGACTGCGACCAGGAAGCCAATGAGCGTCAGGGTTTTCACTTTAGTCCCGCCCCGTCATCTTCCGTTTGATTGGATACTTATTGTGTAGCCGCGCTATGGCACGCCTTAATTCAACAAATGGCACATGTTCTCCACCCACATAAGGATGCGTTGAAATTAAAGGGAGGAGTTGCAGGGGAGCACGTTAATGATCAAATGGAGATATCCTGCTGTAATATTTGTCAAAGACCTTTTTGGAATGAGGTCATTTCAGGCAAAATAAACGGTTTAAGCAGAATGGTGCATTATTTTCAGCTATTTGGTGAAAAATGCAGTGGGCACGATTTGATTAAACAAAGTTGGCAATCCACCCCACCCAGCAGCTCATGACAGATCAGGAAATTCACTACCTCATAATTTTCTCCAGAATCATTTCACTCATATCTTTGTAAAATATTTTGTTTGTGTCATAAAGCATACATGTGTGCATGTTGCTAGTCTTGATTTTCATTTTCCACTCTCACTCTAACAGAGAAGCTCTTCAAATGAGGGCCTGCATTATACATTATTCATGTTGGAGTAAAAGGACTTGCATTAAACTTGTTCAACCAAAACATGATTCCTTCACCAGTTCCAGTTGGAGTTACTGATGCTGCCTATTCTGACCAAATGTCAATGCCTTTGCAATTCTGCAACAATGCTTTATATGTTGATTTGTTAGTACAGATGGAAAATATCTCGAGATAAGATTTTTTATAGGTCATTTTCTTTAGTTATATTGTCTCCTCTGTATGTTTAATACCAGGCCAACCAGCCACCACTCATTTGTGTCCCTTCTGTGCTGCACTCACCACCCAAGCCATGCCTCACCATGTGCTGCAGGGCCTGTTGGGGTGGTTTAACAACACAGACTGCTTTGAGCTTATGTTTTCTTTTAAGAACTAAAGCTCGAGGTCCAGGTGCTTCCTGGTTTTAATATTCACAGTGGTACATACAAAGAGTTGTTTGAACCTGTATCTTTATCTGAATAAAATGGTAAACGTGGTGTGTTGGATGAGGGATACATCTAAAACATTGTGAATGAGAGCCGTTGAGGACCGAAGTTTGTGGTCCCTAATCTAAGACATTATTTTCAGACTCAAAATGAGACAGTTTGCATCCATTTGTTACTAAAATTATTAATTCATCCAGACACCAAGTCATCTATATATTTATTAGTTTCCACAGAGAGGGTTATATGCAGCCAAAGCTGCTTATCTCAGGTTTCTCAATTGAGAGGACACATTCAGAGGTCTCTGCACATCTCAATATTGATATAGCTCAGTTGCCATAGCAACCAAGTGAGTGTAGTGGAGTCGAATCCAGCCAGCAGCATGTTTGGCTAAGGTGTCATCCCTCACACAGTCATGTCCAACAGCACAATTTGGTTCATATACCGCACGTACTTTTTGTGGGCTTGGCTGTAACATTTATTTTATTTATTGTAACATTAGCTCCCCAAGCCTGGGTCATCGATTAATAGTGGCCTGTCTGCGAAACGTGGACTTGTACAAACAAACCGGTTTGCAGCGGAATAAAGGTTGTTGGGAGCTACTGCAGTTATTATTTGTCAATTATATTTTTATATTAAAATATGTATTATGATTATTATCCATTGAAGACAACCACTACTGAATGAGCTCAACTTCCATTTTATAGTATGAATTCACACAAGCCCCTTATGAAGAAAAACATAAATGGATTGCGTTTTCCCTCACCCGGACGCGGGTCACCGGGGCCCCCCTCTGGAACCAGCCCTGGAGGCGTGGCTTGAAGGCGAGCGTCTGGTGGCCGGGCCTTCGCCCATGGGGCCCGGCCGGGCACAGCCCGAAAAGGAAACGTGGGTCCCCCTTCCCATGGGCTCACCACCTGTGGGAGGGGCCAAAGGGGTCGTGTGCAGTGTAAGCTGGGCGGCGGTCAAAGGCAGGGACCTTGGCAGTCCGATCCCCGGCTGCAGAAGCTGGCTCTTGGGACATGGAATGTCACCTCTCCGGCTGGAAAGGAGCCCGAACTGGTGTGCGAGGCGGAAAGGTTCCGGCTAGACATAGTTGGACTTGCCTCCACACACAGTTTGGGTTCCGGTACAAGCCCTCTCGAGAGGGGCTGGACTCTCTTCCACTCTGGAGTGGCTCACGGTGAGAGGCGTCGAGCAGGTGTGGGTATACCTATTGCCCCCCGGCTGGGTGCCTTGGGGCAGTACATTGAGGTTCACCCAGGTGAACGAAAGGATAGCCTCCCTCCGCCTTTGGGTGGGGGGATGGGTCCTAACTGTTGTTTGTGTCTATGCACCAAACGACAGCTCAGAGTACGCACCCGTCTTGGAGTCCCTGGAGGAAGTGCTGGAGAGCGCTCCTTCTGGGGACTCCATCGTTCGACTGGGTGACTTCAATGCTCACGTGGGCAATGACAGTGAGACCTGGAAGGGCGTGATTGGTAGGAACGCCCCCCCCCCCCCCCCCCCCGACTGAACCCGAGCGGTGTTCTATTATTGGACTTCTGTGCTCGACACGGATTTTCTATGTATAATGAACACCATGTTCGAACATAAGGGTGTCCATGTGTGCACTTGGCACCAGAACACCCAAGGCCACAGTTCGATGATCGTCTTTGTAGTCGTGCCATCGGATTTGGGGCCGCATGTTTTGGACACTCGGACGAAGAGAGGGGTGGAGCTGTCAACTGATCACCACCTGGTGGTGGGTTGGCTCCGATGGTGGGGGAAGACGCCGGTCTGACCTGGCAGACCCAAACGCTCTGTGAAAGTCTGCTGGGAACGTCTGGCAGAATCCCCTGTCAGGAAGCGTTTCAACTCCCATCTCCGGTAGAGCTTTTCCCACGTCCCGGGGGAGGCGGGGGACATTGAGTCCGAGTGGACCATGTTCCGCGCCTCCATTGTTGAGGCAGCTGACCGGAGCTGGGGCCGTAAGGTCGTTGGTGTCTGTCGTGGGGGCAATTCCCGAACCCGCTGGTGGACACCGGCAGTGAGTCAAGTCAAGTTTATTTGTATAGCCCTAAATCACAGACAGTCTCAAAGGGCTTCACATAGCCAAAATTGACAATTATTCTCAAAGCATCCCCTGATCATAAGCTCCCAAAAGGGCAAGGAAAAACTCAAAAAACCCCTGCCAGGGGAAAATGAGAAACCTTGAGTGATGCCGTCAAGCTGAAGAAAGAGTCCTATCGAGCCGTTTTGGCCTGCGGGACTCCGGAGGCAGCTGACAGGTACCGGATGGGCAAGCGGAACCCGGCTTCGGCGGTTGCTGAGGCAAAAACCCGGGCGTGGGAGGAGTTTGGCGAGGCCATGGAGAATGACTTCCGGACGGCTTCGAGGAAATTCTGGTCCACCATCCGGCGTCTCAGGAGGGGGAAGCAATGCACCGTTTCTTCCCCATAGTAAGTGCCAATGTTGGCTCGCTTTACCCTCCCTTTAAATCAGGGGTCTCAAAGTCCAGTCCTCAGGGGCCGCATTCCTAAATGTTTTCCAAGTTTCCCTTGTTAAACACACCTGATTCAATTTATATGGCTGCTGCAGAACGTGAGGATGAACTGATCATTTGAATCAGGTGTGTTTAACAAGGAAAACTTGGAAAACATGTAGGAATGCGGCCCCCGAGGACTGGACTTTGAGACCCCTGCTTTAAATACGTTGCGGCTTTGCTTTGCTTCAACTTCCCTCTGAGGAACAGCTGACAAACGTCTCCACTTAGTGGTCATTTTCTATCACCACACCCTCTTCATGACGCTTTGACTCAGAGTGATCGGATGGAGGTTGATACACATAAACTGTTTTGGTATTTTGTGACTTACAACTTTGTGTTATTATTTCAATGTCATGACCCTTCCATGAGCAGCTATTTCCAGTACGGTACTGGAGACTTTAAAACTTTAAAAACACGGGCAGTATTTCACTACAATGATGGCATGTCAGACGAGAATTGGGTATCTTGTCCGGTTTGGGGACCTCAGCATTGCGTCTCTGCTTTTTGCAGATGATGTGGTGCTGTTGGCTTCTTCAAGCTGTGATCTCCAGCTCTCACTGGAGCGGTTCGCAGCCGAGTGTGAAGCGGTCGGGATGAGGGTCAGCACCTCCAAATCCGAGTCCATGGTCCTCGGTCGGAAAAGGGTGGAATGCCCTCTCCGGATCGGGGACGAGATCCTGCCCCAAGTGGAGGAGTTCAAGTATCTTGGGGTCTTGTTCACGAGTGAGGGCAGGATGGAGCGCGAGATCGACAGGCGGATTGGTGCAGCGTCGCCAGTAATGTGAACTATGTACCGGTCCGTCGTGGTGAAGAGAGAGCTGAGCCAAAAGGCAAAGCTCTCAATTTACCGGTCGATTTACGCTCCTACCATCACCTATGGTCACGAGCTATGGGTCGTGACCGAAAGAACGAGATCCCGGATACAAGCGGCCGAAATGAGTTTCCTCTGCAGGGTGTCCGGGCTCTCCCTTAAAGATAGGGTGAGAAGTTCGGTCATCCGGGAGAGACTCAGAGTAGAGCCGCTGCTCCTCCACGTTGAGAGGAGCCAGATGAGGTGATTCGGGCATCTCATCAGGATGCACCCCGGACGCCTCCCTGGGGAGGTGTTACGGGCATGTCCCACCGGTAGGAGACCCCGTGGACGACCCAGGATGCGCTGGAGAGACTATGTCTCTCGGCTGGCCTGGAAATGCCTTGGGATACCCCGGGATGAGCTGGATGAAGTGGCTGGGGAGAGGGAAGTCTGGGAGTCCCTCCTAAAGCTGCTGTTCGATTCAACCTGTGTGGAGTTTGCATGTTCTCCCCGTGCCTGTATTGGTTTTCTCCGGGCACTCAGGTTTCCTCCCACTTCCCAAAAACATGCATGGCAGCCTGATTGAGCACTCCAACTTGCCTGTAGGTGTGAGTGCGTGTGCGGATGGTTGTTCATCTCTGTGTGCCCTGCAATTGGCAGGCAACCGTGTTCAGGGTGTCCCCTGCCTACTGCCCGATGACAGCTGGGATAGGCTCTAGCATGCCTGCAACCCCTGTGGGGACAAGCGGAACAGAAAATCGATGGATGACTTAGTACATAAAATAAGTGTCGAATCATCAACCCATGAGTGAGGGGGTATTCATTGTATGATGATAGGTTTTGTGAACACAAAAATGTTGTGAACCACTGGTATATAAGGAACATAAAATACATCATGGGGTGATGATAAAAGGAACAGGTTAGTTTATTGTTCTCCAACCATTCATACATACATACATGTACATATAAATATATAAAGAAAAGCCTCTATATTACAAAGAATGTCATGTTACACATATACAGTACATAGTCAATAAAAATAGCTTATGTCTCCTTAGGTCGCCGACCTCTAACAGAATGGAGGGGAGAAAACAACTTTTAAAAATGGAGTTTGTATTTATTCCTAAATTACAGGGTTTTACATTACAGCTAATAAAATGAAAAGTGAAATTGTATTGATTGTACATTGCCATTGTGATTGGAAGTGATTTATGACATGTTTCTGAACTTCATTTCTACTGCAAAAGCATGGCTGGCCTTAAAAGGTCAGCCGCCTGTGTCTGAGAGAAGTATCTCGATGGGGGAAAAAAAAAAGCTTTTTATCGGCTCCTTCCTACACAGGCCTGCCTCCTGGAGTTGCTGGCTCTTGGATGAGGCCCAGAGGAATGCTCTGGTGGCCTCTGTAAATATAACATTTATAATAACATACCCCATGTGTGGACGTAACCCTCTTCCTGGGTCCTTGATGTATTGCCTGCAGCTTAAACAGACAGAATAACAGGCCCCCACATTGCTGCAGAGGGGGACTACTTTCAAGGGTGTATGCAAGGTGTGGGGGGGGGGGGGGGGGGGGGGCACAGCAATGGGTGACATGGCTCAATCCAGCCCAGATCAATGAGCACACATACAGGACTTGGTGATAGATGATGCTTGGTCGAATTACGTAGTGGATTGTTGAGAGGGTTGATGGTGGGTCACATGGTTTGTTCTCTTAAACTTTCAGCAGTCCAACAAAACGAAAGTACAACAGCAAAGACATTTGTTGCTCAAAATCATCAAGACAGAACACTCGGTTACCCCACTTCTTTGAATAAAACGCCCTTTCTTTGCCTGATAGTTCAGCTGTGAGATGTAACTCGTGCGGATGGCTACATGGAAAAGAAGGATGAAGAGAATGGTGAAACATTTGCCGGTGCTCAAGAACAGCTTAAAAGTGACATCTGTCTGTTCTGTTCAATGAACGATCTGACTTTTTTCTGCATAGAAAAAAAAAAAAGAAAATCCCAGTTAATTACTCATGTCTGCAGGGAGTTCATTTTTTCAACAATTTGCAGTTTTACGTGATGCGGACTCAATTAATTGTATGGTCATTTTCTAATTTAACTTTTATGTTGGTGTCAATGCGCGACGATTCATATGTGCCAGAAGTGGACTTCAAACATGTACAATTGGTATTCCACTGTCAAGTAGCTATATAATTACAAGACACATTTCCACTTGCAAATAAGACTGTATATGTTACATATCTACAGAACAATGTGAGATAGGTGCAATACTGTAAGGAAAACACTGTATATTACCTCAAACGTCTAGATTTTACTATATTTATACATGTTCATATAAATATAGATAACTTTCCCCACCTATTTACATTTGTATATTTCAACATTGCATAAAGAAGAAAATAAATAATACAAATAGAGTCAAATCTGACACTAAGTAGGATTAAACAAATGCTAGATTAGAGCAAAAACAGTCCTAAAAATAGAAATAATCACGATAACAACCATCATTTGTTAGAAAAACAAAAAACAAAGTGTCCTACAGTCAGGCGTAACAATACATGCTATGCCACAATTGGCTGCAAGTTAACCATGTGGGACTGCTGGAATGACTGGAGAAGGTGAAAAAATAAAGAAACACAGAAAAAGGATTTGTTTCCCTCTGCTCAGTGTGTGTGTGTGTGTGTGTGTGTGTGTGTGTGTGTGTGTGTGTGTGTTCATGCGCCAATGTCCAAATGTGCTAATAAATGGTGATAAGGGTTATCAGTGTTATAATCTCCCACATTTTTTTCACCTCCTAATGTCACTTGCCTCTGGGTCTTCCTGCTCTACTGCAACACCAACATCTGGACCCTGGCGGCGCAGTCCCTGATTGCGACCGCGAGGGTGGGTGTGGAACCCAGCCTTGCCGGCTTTGTCCCTGTCGCCGTGGCGTGCGTGGCGAGGGTGCTCAAGCTGTGGGTGGGATGGCGAGGGGCGGCGTTGCTCGGCAGCTGAGGGCGAGGGCGTCAGGGAGGAGCAGAGGCTGAGGCTGTCGCACAAAGCTCCCCAGTTCTGCTCACACTGAAGCCGGACACTACGCGTTAATGCCTCCTTCACTTCCTCTCCGCAACCCAGTAGAATATTCACCAGCTCCACATAAGGACTAGGTACACACACACACACACACCACCAATAAATTACACGATGTTTGGACAAATAAAGGTCAAATACTTTGAACAAGGAGGAATGGCAAAAGATAATTTAGAAAGGCCAGGCTTTATTTCAAACCACACTGTCCAATGCTTACCCTTTGGGAAAGAGATCTTGGAAATGGATCATCTCCACCATGACGGCCACATTCTCTTTAGCAGCTGAGCACAGATTGTGTTTAACATAACACTCCCTTTGCAGCTGGAACACCATCTCCTTAATGGAAACACACTTCCTACTAATGCAGCTAAACTTATGGCGAAGACCGTGGGCCATACATTTCAGAGCATCCTTGATGAAGGATTTCCCCTGGAAAAGAGGGGGAAAACCCACCACAAAGGCATGTCATTAATGGCGTACGCTCCATTTAAATTACAATGGGAGCCAAACATATCATTTTAGCCCCAAAATAGTGCTGACACTGCAATTCTTTGTCCACACAAACATTCACTCTGTGGTTGTTAAACAAATGCCACAGAATGGTGAAGAAAGGGGAACAATTTCAAAAACTACAATTAAGCAAATCACATAGACTAACAGCAAGTGATGTCACACTAGAATATAGTTAATGACAATACAAAACCATGTCACATTCGGAGGTAATAAAGGCACACTGTGCCAAGTAAAAATATAGTCATAACTGATATATGCATCAGCTTAAGCAGTTAGAAAAGGTGATGCCATGGTTGCATTTTTGCAAAAACAATCCCCTCTTTTGAGGCATGCACAAACAAAAATAAATCTATTCGCAGATGAGTCTGGAGCAGCGAGTCAGTGTTCAGGAATGTTGCCCTCTGGTTACACAATTGTTGCAAACAGTCCCGTAATACCTGAGAGTCAAATTTGCCAGCATTATGCAGGAACGTCATGCAGATCTCCTGCAGCCCTCGTATCTCGCAGGAGTTATTCTCAAAGCATTCAAACACGCCGCAGCCGACGTCGCCTGCGCCCACCAAACAGTGCTGGATCTCAGCTGGAATAAAAAAAGAACATGTTGCGGGAGGTGGCAGCAGCAGTGAGTTGAAAGTGAAGCTGTTGGACACATCGCATACAAATATTTGCACAAATGTAAGTGAATGGTTAGCCTGAAAAACAAAAATACAAGCAGGACACAAGAGGTGATAAGGTCTTGTTTCCCTTGGCGGTTGAAATAATTGCACCATGGTCCACCTGCTATGGCTGAATTCAACATCGGATGGTGCATTACATATGTATGCAGGCTTAATTTCTTCTGGTGGACTCCACTGTGCATGCCGTCATTTAAGTTGTCTAAATATTACGCAATAATTAGAGAATATGTACAACTGTAAACAGGAGCAAACTTGGTGAAAACTGCCTACTGGTTGTTACTTTTCTGACTCACTACAGTCGTGAATGACACGACCAAGCCACATAAATACTGCTGAGAGTCAATCACCTAAGATTTTGTGTTCTGCATCACACTTTCTGACTCACTACAGTCGTGAATGACACGGACAAGCCACATAAATACTGCTGAAAGTCAATCACTTGAGATTTTTTGTTCTGCATCACACTTGTTGGACTCGAGGTAAGCGTGATCAATGGTAAGTTAGCTCGGAAAGCTTTGTGTGCAAAATCGCCTCACAAACCACCTGGTTTGTAGGCCTGAGATGAACTTAAGAGAGCAGGAAAAGTGAGCCGCTGATGGCAGTGCTTGTTTTGGCATCAGGGGAATGTGCTTGGATCGTACGAGCATTGAGTTACACACTGCTGTTGCAGGACTTGGAGGGGGGAAGGGGGTGGGGGTCCACTATTAAACCCACTGTGGAATTTGTCATTTTACCAAGAAAATCAGCCTCCAATACCTCGGCTACAGCGAATGACTGGGGCTGCATTCTATAATGTATACAGGTGCAAGATCATAAAATAAGTAATTAGTTGTGAGGATGTCACACTGTCTTTGACAAGAAGTACCATCTTACTCATAATCAATCTGCGAAAATATTATACTCACTGAAATCATTGACCACATATAGTACACATGTAACGCTTTGGTTACCCATCAATGTCAGCGACGTACGTGTAGAAAAATGAAATTATCTTCCACTAGAGGGCAGAAGGTACACAATTAACCTGTGTATCTCCTGTTTGTGACGTTTATGTTTGTTGGTGTGCAGTCGGGATTTTTGTTTTAATGTAATGCCTTTGCTCAATAAAGGTTGGGTAACGTATTTGAATTAGAGCAAACTATTATTTGATTGGCAACGTACTAGATTCCAGTGCACAATTTTTTGGACATCAATATCTTGCATTGCGTGTTCCTAGATTACGCATTCCAGCATAAAGCTGTAAAGAAATATCCTAATGGCTGGACTCGACTCCTACGCTCCGCTTTACACACACGCACACGTGTCCCACTGGCTCTACCACGTATAGCCTCTTAATTGCACTCTGTTGCTAACCTGTATTTTGCAAGGAGAGGCGTCCTTTGGGGGTGGCAGGTTTCTCCGGCGGGGTGTCGTATATGTCGATATTATCCGAGCCCACCACTTGCTCCAGTACGGAGAGAACCAGCAGCGCGACGGCCACTTTAAGAAACATCGCGTCTCCGCCTCTTCTCCGGCAAAGATCCGCCAGTATCCGTGGAAAGCGTGCCTGGATGGCACGTGATAGTTCACCTTAGATGTGGGAACCGCGCAGCAGCGGCTCGGTGTCGAAATGAATGCATGCGCTTCCTTGGATGCTGCTATATCTCTCAGAGTCGCGCGTGTCAATTTGGATGAAGGAGTTAAGCAGGTGTTGTCGCTCGGCCCCTCTCAGCCAATCAGAGGCCTCGACATCCAAGTCCGTTGCTTGGAGGGGGCGTGGCCACATAAAGTTTAACACAAAACTGTGGGTCTAATAAAGAAACGCTCGACAGTGAACTGGAATCAGTGGCGGTTCTTCACTGATCGAGACTACTTCCGAGCGCCCCCCCTCCCCCCCAAAAAACGCATTTTATTTCACACAGACGTTTTTTTTCTTAGAACAGTATATGCACCAAAATATTTTAAAAGAGCTCTTGTAAATGTAATTGTAATTGAACTTGATATACCACAATATAATTTGTACAAAACATGCGTTTACATGGTAAATATCATTAATGTAAATACCATAATAATGTAAGGAATAATTAAAATAATAATGTAATGAATGTCATAATCGACATTAATCTGTCTTTCAAGGAAGGAGGACCGATTAGCTCCTTGGTGACTGCCCCGAATTCTATGCTTAGCCAACTTCCAGTTGTGACACAAAAAACAGTTGTCACGAAATATAGTTGTGCGAGCAAATGACAAATGTTTGTCTGTGGAACCAGCTTCAGGTATGAACATTAGCTAATTACGGGCCAACATTAACCAAAGGAAAATAAGTAGGCCTAATAACCAAACTTGTAACAGTTTTGTTGCAAAGCACAATCTTATGGTCTTGAAATTATATCTCGTTTGTCATGTTAAAACCAAATTATATGTTGTAGCCTATAAGCAAAACAAGCATAAGGGAGGGCAGAAAACTAAGTTAACCAGAATGCTAACAAACGTAAAATGTCGGCTGTATCACCAATTATTATTACCCTTTATTTTACAATGTTGGGAACTCACTACTTGTTCAAATAAGTATCTGAGTTATCAATTGAATTACTGAATAAAAGTAACTTGTGACCCGCGAAAGCAAAACTAGTATTTTTATTTTGAATAAATGTTTCTATTTTTTAAGTTTCAAGCTCAACACGTTTATTTTCAGTTTCAAGTTTTATTTTTTCAAGTATGAGTTTTGTTTTCCCAAGTACAAAACTTTTGACCCCAATCCATCTCCACACTGCTTGCGTGCCACCAAATGGAGACTGATTGTCAACTGAAGTGAATGGTCGGCAAAGTGCACTTGGGTTATAATCCTCCAGGGGGCTCTACAGATACAGATTGTTGCTCAATTGCCTCATACAGCGTTTGAGTATGACGGTTTGAGAAATTTGGCCCTATGGTGGAACAACACTTCGGAATTCAGTCATGCTCTTCCCTGGTGCGCGGTTTATTTTGTATTTGTGAAAGATCGGACAAAATAGTAGCAACTATAAAGATTTTCCACTCAAAATAAATGACATTACTGGGAAAATTAGTACATACTACGTACTTTCAAACAAGCATGAAATGGAAAGTTTCGATGAGATTCATCATGTTGTTGTAATACTATAAACAGATTCTTTTGTTCAGACAATAAAACATTTAGATGATACCTGCTAACACTGCTACTTGCTTGGAGAAGAGAGTCCCAGATGTGTAACAGGCTGTATGCCCCCTTGTCTCTGTTGATGGTCCCACTGGCTCGTTGGAGGCCATAGAAATAAGAAAATGAGCAAGCGAGACCATCAACAGAGACAAGGGGACATATATCCGGGCACACACCTGGGATTCCCTTTTCCAAAGACCACCAAAGTCGGAGGGGCCGGCTCGGCAAACTTTGACAGGTCTGCTGAGCCAGCCAATGGATAAATGACACATCAGCAGCACGTCAGATGATGGCTCTGAAGAAGACTGGAGTAGCAGTCGAAACTGTCAGCAGGTAACATCTAAAATTTTTATTGTCTGAACAAAATAATTTATTTATATGAAATGGAAAGGCACAAGCCTTGGCCTGTATAACAGCAGAAGTACTTGCACTAGCAGTACTCCACTTGCTTATATGGCGAAGGGTCCCCACGCAAGAAAAATCCCATTCAGTCAAATGAAGTGACAATAAATGGTGTTAATAACATGCACACTGTAATAGCATGCACACCAAGCCCCCCCCAACTCCCCACTCTGCGATGCTAACCTCCAATTTCTGTGATTTTTGTCTATTACTGTAAGTTAAAAAAAACACTGTTAAATCATCTTACATTTATTAAAGAAAACTTTACATAATAATTTGGCAATTTGTTTATTCTACTATAATGATTGCTTTCCTTGGTATATTAGAATTCCAATTGTGTGGATTTGTCTATGTGAATAGATTAGTTAGGCTCTTTTTGTTTTGACACTTGAACAAATAAACAACCTCTGCTGAACTGCGGGTCTTGGCATTCTTTGATTTCATCTGGTCTGGGTAAAAGGTCACATACTACCCCCACTGAGGAACCCAAGAAAAGGAATCTTGGGCAGCATTCCGTTCTCATTTCCGTTGGAAATGGATTATGGGTTAACATAACACAAATGTATCTATAAATATATAGTATAATGGTAATATCTATCATTTTAATGGAGGTTAAGTAGTGGAATGTACAGTTGAGTATTTTAGCTACTTAATGCTTTCAAAACCTTACCATTTCAATTTCCTTCTCATTGTCTTATTTGGGGTGGAATGGTGGATGCGTGGTTAGCACAACCACCTCAGTCAAAACTGTGCGCCGCCTCTTCTTAGATTAGGCTCCACTATCGAGCCGATTGAGGTTAAGCAATATAGAAAATAGATGGGCTTAATATATAGGGAAATGTAGGAAAAAGAATTCTGGTATTTGTTCACCCTCATATTTTTTTCAATATGATAATCACATGATGGACTTTCTTAAAATACTCTTTTAATAGTCACAAACAAAAAAAGAAAAAAGTTCCAGTCTATGCACCACAAAATGTTTTAGGTTGACGGGAGCAGAATGGAAATTGCAATGCAGCAATATTTAGTCTGCTGTATTTGGGTAACTCACATTAGGAGTGTGTAACGCACCATGGCACACATCTCGGGAGGGTTTGCATGTTTCCACTCGAGCTTTAACCACAAACTGGAATCTCCTGCTGAACTGATGTCGGTTGAAACCCACCCTCGCTATAAACACACCCTCAATTTGATCCAATCAGTGAGTTGCATCTGACCACAGGCCACTAATGCGAGTCACCTCTGTCTGATGCTGCATTCACAATCCGTGGGAAAAAATGTGGTCAAACCCAAACTAATGTGATGGAACTAGACAAGTATGTCCATCATTTAAAGACATGCTTCTTTTGATGCCAGAACCATTAACATTTTCACACTTTTGAAGAACACGCAAACCATTTTGCACAAGGTTGCCTTGGAAACACTTCAGCAATAGCAAGTAGTTTTTTTTTTTTTAACGGTAGAACCTTGAATATCCTCAAAGTGGTAAACCTGGCATTTCAATAATGATATCCTGAAAAAATTACTAGGTCAATTAAAGATAAATCAAAAACTTCAAAGAGAGGTTGAAGATTAGTGCATGACACCACAATAAAATTAATGACTTCTGCTTTTCGCACATGTAATATTATTTATTTTTCTATTTTGTGCCAGGGATAGTGTTCTTCTTCTCCTTTCGACTTTTCCCCTCAGGGGTCGCCACAGCAAACCATCTGTTTTCATCTCATCCGATCCTGTGAATCCTCTTCTCTCACCCCAACTAACTTCATGTCCTCTTTCACTCCATCCATAAATCTCCTCTTTGGCCTTCCTCTTGACCTACTGCCTGGTGTTTCCACCCTCAGGTTCCTTTTACCAATATATTCACTATCCCTCCTCTCAACATGTCCGAACCAGTCCAGTCTGGAATTCTCTGGCTTTATCTCCGAAACACCTAACATGCGCTGTCCCTCCTCTGATTTAGTCATTCCTGATCTTATCCAACCGTGTCACTCACAAAGAGAACCTCAGCATCTTCATCTCCGCTACCTCCTTCTCCGCCTTCTGTCTTTTTCCCAGTGCCACTGTCTCTAAACCATACAGCATCGCTGGTCTCACCACTGTGTTGTACACCTTTTCATTCATTTTTGCTGATACTCTTTTATCACACATCACCCCTGACACTTTTCTGTACCAGTTCCACCCTGCTTGGATGCGCTTCTTCACCTCTTTTCCACACTCTCTGTTGCTCTGGACTGTTGACCCTAAGTCCTTAAAATCCTCTACCTTCTGGATCTCTTCTCCCTGTAGCCGCACCATTCCACTTGGATCTCTCTCATTCACACGCATGTATTCTGTCTTCTTTTGGCTAATCTTCATTCCTCTCCTTTTCCAGGGCATACCTTTAAACATCATTCTGCAGCATTCCCCAAGGATTTATTCAGCTTCTTTGCCTTCACACGCAATTTCTCCCGAAATTGCAAATTCTAGTTTTACCAAGCAGTTCTTCAAAGGCAAATCAAGTCAAAAATTGTAATGTTCTTTGCCGCCCCACAAGTCTAAACATGGCATTGTGACTAATTCTGCAATTGTCAAATATGAATTAAGAACTAAAATCCACCTAGTTTTATCCATCTCAGGGGACGGCCATTTTGCCAACTGTTGTCGAGTGAAAATGACATCACAGCCGGTGTTCAGGCAGCCTTGAAATAGACCGGCCGGAATCTCCCAAAACTACAGATGGCCAGCCAATCCCCGGCTGCATTCCTACTACGTCATGTAATCAAAACACAGTCATTCCCAATAAAAATGGCTGGAGACACGTGCCAACAAACAGCACCTTTTTACAGTGCTTAAAAAGGTTCTATATATTTTTTCGCAGCCAACACTTTCATTTTCCACTTCCCTTAAACTGGAAAGTAATTGGACATATTTTTTGTTTTGTATTTTTATTTAGTTGTTCAACAGTGGTTAATTTCTCTATACACTTAAGAATAATAAAATAGAACTGTAAAACCAATCCCTGTATGATCGAAGGTTTTATGGTGGCAACAGTATAAGTCCTCAAACAAACACTTTGATTAAACAACTTGGAAGTCAACTAGTTTCAACAACCAGAATTCGGTTGGACTTTGAAATTTCCACTGTATTATCTTGTTGTCCTACTGTTGAGTCTTTGCTAACTGCATATCTAGAGCAGATATGTTTTGAAGTTCTCGTCCCGAACAGTTTTATATTGACACAGTAAATGCAGCCTTCTTTGTTTGGTTTATGTTAACACATGCACACGCGCGCATGTACACACTCTGTTGAAGTTTGTATCAGTGTTCAATTTGGAACAAGAATAATAATAATAATGACTCAAAGATGTTTCACAAGTCATGGATAGTAAAAATATAGTATGTTTGGGATGGACGAGCTGATGAGCTGGTAATGACAAGCTCGTCAGTATTAGAGTAAGTGTAAACCTAAAGATAAAAGGCAGCATATTTGGAGAAGAGACAGCTGCAATTGAGTGTGCACTTTCTGAGTGCTGGAACCACATCTAAAGAATGGCGCAGAAAGATTCAAGCTCACTGGATGTGTGGTAGATGTCATTGTATTCCTTTCATACATGTGAAAACAGTGTGCAGTGAACCCTCTGAATCATTGCAGGCAATTTTTATGATTGTATTGTTATTATTACTACCATATTTACTATATATTTTTAAAATGATCCCATTTGCTGCGGCACAAAAGCCCACTTCACCTATCTGTGATCTCCATATACCCAATATCTTACCTTTTTACATAACTCACTCACTCACTCACTCACTCACTCACTCACTCACTCACTCACTCACTCACTCACTCACTCATGAACGGGAAAGTAAACATGTTCAGTCGTTCACTTACTGATCCGTTCAGTTGATGAACGGGCAATGCAGTTCACGGACTCGTTCGTGAACGGGAAGTTAGGTCACTCTTCTTCTTCATTCGTTTGACAGTGGAGAGGCACCATCTTAAAGGCGCATTACCGCCACCTACTGTGTTGGACAAGTCACATAATTGCACGTTGGTTGAGGTCAAATGAAGTAATTCGTTCACTCGCGTTCACTGAATAGATTCGTTCTTTTTGAACAAATTGTTCTCGAGCGACGCAACACTAGAGCGCACCTCATCCCATGAACCTCACTTAAAACAATGTGCTATTATGGACGTTGCTTTGTGTGGTTTATATTGCGCTGGCACATTGCAAAGTCTCATTACCGTCCATATAATCCCGCAGGCCTGGCAAGCACAAAGGAGTGATTGAGTGATAAGGGGAAAGAGATGGCCCACAGAGAGACATCACCTTCGCCTGATGAGAAGGTGATGTCATCTCGACTAGAGACACAGGGGTCAACCTCTCTGATAGGTGGACGCGCTGGGACAAATGAGGAGCAGCTTGTAGACAAAGGCCCCATTTAATGAGCCTGAGACAGGAGGCCAAAACACACTCCGTGGGTGGCACATGGTGTCATAGCTGCTGAAAGACTGCTGAGCAATTAATTATCTGATTCAAGAACTGGGCAAAGGGCTTATTATGTAAGGTCATTTCAGATCACACCACACACCACCAGATCACAGGGGCCAGAGTTACACTCCTATCACACATCAGCCCTCAAATTTTCCCTGATCCCATAACATTGCAGCCAGAGATACTATATTTATCGTGTTGGTCAGGTCCAACAATTATGCAATATAATATGACACACTTACTTCTCATTAGAGATGAAGGGCCCTTTGTGGCAGCCTGACAATCATTAAAAGCTCTCCATTGGCTTGGGTTGTTTACTCTCTGTTAATTACCAGGTGATTGTGCGGCCTCTGACCTACATTGAGAGTCAGGTCAGCCAACCCATGGGGGATGATTGACAATATTCAGGGAAGTGCACGTAGACAAAGAGTGTTAGTGGAGAGACGTTTGTTGCTGCATCATTAGACCGTGTTAGAAGACAAGCCCGCTCACAGTGTTCTTGCAGTGGAACAATACCTCTGTCTATTGTAATTCTACAAGGGGGTGGGGGTTACTGGTGAGTGCTTATAGGGATTTGTGACACCAGCTATCTATTTATGGATTCACTGGTTAGTAAAACAAAGTCAGTCAATAAATACATGCTCATCTAAAGCAATACTGTTACTCAAATGCACCCTGCGGGCAGGCCATAAGGGTCCGCGCCCACCCACAAAGATGCCTGTACACATAACCCTAACCCTAACCACCGTTTTAAGAGAAACCGATAAGCATGTCATGCAAATGCAAACAGTCGAATGCTATCGACCCAAGGTGGTGAATGGAAAAAAACAGAAGTGTCCATGTGAAAGTGAGAGGTTTAGTGACTTTTGACTTCAATTCATGACGCAAACGTCCCGTTTGGTCCCATACATTTGTCCTACGACACAAATGTGATGACACTTTGTACCTAAAATGCACACATGCGCCTCTAGATATAGAGGATGTGTACAAATAGAGACTATAGTCTGAACTTGAGTTCCTCACACTCAGTTATGTACCTTATAAAAACACGTAGAACCACATAAGATTTCATGACCACAGATGTCAGGGCGACAGGTCTGTAATCATTCAAACCTGTGATGGCGGGCTTCTTGGCCACCGGTACGATGGTGGAGCTTCTGAGGCACGAGAGCACCTCACACAGCTCCAGGGAACGGTTGAAGATCCGAGCAAAGGTGGGTGCCAGCTGTTCAGTACAGACTTTCAGGCAGGAGGGGGACACGCCGTCTGGGCCTGGTGCCTTCCTGACCTTCTGTCTCCGGAACATTGGACACATCTCCTCCGCACGGATCTGAAGTGCGGGCGCGGCTTCTGAAAGAGAGAGAGAGTAGGTGATAATGGCAATGGAGGTGTGAACAGAGGGGGTGGGGGGGATGATTGTGATGCAGGAGGTCCCGTTGTGTGGCCGGACCGTTCAAACCTGCAGTAAAACCTGTTTAGCTGGTTTGCAAGCCTTGGGCTCTCCACAGGACGGGGGGTTCCTTTCTTGAAGCCCGTGATGCTCTGCAGGCCTTTCCACACTGATGAGGGATCAGGATTGGCAGAGAGGTGTCTCTCCAAACTCTGCCCATAGCTCCTCTTAGCCTCCCTGATCTCTCGGGTCAGTTTCTGGCCTGCCTGAACAAAAGGTCTTAGTCTGCACACATAAGTCCTCACAAAAGCTGATGTATGATGTCACAGTATCAGTAAGTTTATGCAGGTCTGAAGTTGCAGGTTTAAAAACACCCCAATTGGTGCAGTCAAAGCAGGCTTGGAGGTCCTAAGGAGGTCTGGAGTCCTGCTTTTACTCCACTGTCCATTTCCTCACAGTCCTCACCACAGGCTTAGAAGTTTTTAATTTCTGCTTGTAGGTGCGGATCAGATGAGCTAGACAGTGGTCCGAGAGTCCTAAAGCTGCACTGGGCACAGAGTGGTATGCGTCCTTTATTACGGAGTAGCAGTGGTCCAGTGTCTGTGTCCCTCTAGTGGGACACTTTATGTGCTGTCTGTATTTGGGGAGTTCGTGTGTGAGGTTCACTCTGTCAAAATCACCCAAAACAATTATGAGTTTGGTAGTTTTTTCTCCATGTCTATTACCTGGTCAGCCAGCAGCTGCGTGGCTTCGATCGCACGTGCGTGTGGTGGAATGTAAACAGCCGCCATTACGATCAAGGAGAACTCATGTGGTGAATAAAACGGGCGGTAGTTTATGAAGAGTGTCTCTAAGAGAGGGCTGCAAGACTCTTTCAACACTGTGACATCAGTATACCAACTTCCATTAATGTAGAAACAGCTCCGTGTTGCGATCTGCACGTAGCAGCCAAAACCCAGGGAGCTCTACGGCGTGGTGGGAGATGTGTTCGGTGAGCCACGTTTCGGTGAACCACAGGGCGGTGGATCTTGGAATGAGAAGCATCAGTTCAAGTTGTTTAAGTCACAAAGCACATGGTTAGGCAAACTACCAAACACCATCAAGAACCCTAATGAGAATATAAAGCTGATGCGCTGTTCACAGCCAGGAGCAAAACATCACTGCTCCTCCATAATGACCAGTGAAGTGGGTGAAACAGCAACGTGTACATATTTCGTTAAGTTAGACAAACTCATATACTTTTTCATGTTCATATGTGGGCAAATCTTATAATTTTATATAAACATAGCTGTTCAATCAGAACACGGATACAGCATTAAGAACTTTGTGGCCACACGGGCACAGACGGTGGACACAAGACACACACATACTATAGGGGCGGTAACCTCCCAATACACATAGATACCAAATGGTCAGGTGACGGCTTTCCCGACTTTTCTGGACAGTTGTGAACTCGACAAGGAGACCGTTGTTTCATCTGCTGCCGTGCCTCGTGTACTGGCCGCCATTAAACAACCCAAGATCTTGCCAATAAAGAACCAACTGTTACTCCACATCTTTGTTTTTCCTGGCTCAACAACGGACATCCCGAACAACATGCAACACCAGTTACTACCAAGAATTAGTTAATAGCATTAACTAGTGTTTAGCTAGCTAGCTAGTTATAATAAAGCTAGCAACTTACTAACTAAAGTCCCAATGATCATCGTCACACACACATCTGGGTGTGGTGAAATTTGTCCTCTGCATTTAACCCATCCCCATGTGATTTTGATCCATCCCCTGGGGGAGAGGGGAGCAGTGAGCAGCAGCGGTGCCGCGCTCGGGAATCATTTGGTGATCTAACCCCCCCAATTCCAACCCTTAATGCTGAGTGCCAAGCAGGGAGGCAATGGGTCCCATTTTTATAGTCTTTGGTATGACCCGGCCGGGGTTTGAACCCACAACCTTCCAGTCTCAGGGCGGACACTCTACTACTAGGCCACTGAGCTGGAACTAGGTAGTTATTATTTATATAATGTTAAAAATGTTACATGAACCTCAAAGCGTTAACCTGCCACCTCTAACAACAGCACCCATGCCACGGCTCACTTAGGATGGGATGTATTATAGTGAGAATTGATTTGAAAAGGCTAATGTTTACTTTGACATCAGGTTTGTCAGAAAAAGAATCAGCTTTATTGACCAAGTTTCTGCATGCCAAACAGGGAATTTGACTCCGGTTGATCTCAGCCTCTGTACAACATTTAAGTGACTGACAACATTCAGGTAACTAACAACATTTAAGTGGTGAGAGCAGGATGTTATTGCATAGTGATGTCTCTGAGTCTCTATGAGTGGTGTGAGTTCATCAGAGCGACAGCCTGGGGAAAGAATCTGTGTCTGCTGGTTTTGGCATACAGCGCTCTGGAACGCAGTCTGGAGAGGAGTAGTTCGAACAGACTGTGACCTGGGTGAGAAGGGTCTGCAGAGATGTTACTTGCACGTTTCCTGGTCCTGGACAGGTACAAGTCTGGGATAGATAATTGGTCCCGATTATCTTTTCCTGCAGACCTTATAATAATATAATAATGATATAATAATAATAATAATGACCTTGTTATTGGGAACGTGTTGTTTGATGTGGCCTCTTTGGAGAACACTCATATAAATTCTGGCATTTCTGATAACAAAAAAAAACAAAACTTTTATAGGTGTAGCATAATGGTCCCGTATAATTCCTTTTCAGTGTTATTTGAATAAAAACATATGCTTTTCAAGCGGGAGACTGGCCATGATATAAATAAAACACTATATATTTAGAATAGCTGTGGTTAATTAGTCAGCTCATGAATTAGTGGTGGATCCTGATCAAACTGACATTTCCCATATGCTTCTGAACCACAATGCCATAATGTTTCAATTGTAGGATGTCTTGGGATATTTGTTGTTTACAATGTGTGTTACAAAGTTAGGGGTAATTGATCGCTGTGACGTGCGTGTCGGGACTCATTGGATTTTTCCGCAAAGCTAGTTGAAAGCAGCGGGGGCTGTGCTGCAGCAGCAGATGAAAAGTCTCCTTGGACCATTGCAACCCCAGCACTCATCGAATGAACATGTGCATGCACGTACAAACACATGTGCACATTCCAATTACTCATCTAGCAACATCAACACATATGGATAGTGACAAGCAAAATTAAGAGCAGATTGGATGTAGAGCTTTTGAGAAGAAAGAGGGAATATATGGAGAGCAAATCTCTGTGACAATCACTTCAAGTACAGTTTTACCATATGTCATCTTGTATTTATAGATTTCTACTGTTATGTGCTTCAGCACATAACACATTTCTACATCTACTACGTTACCTATTCATCTATTTTCTCTACCGCTTGTCCTCATTACAGACGTGGGTGAAATGGAGCCCATTCTGACTGACGTTCCAGTCGAACGATGGAGTCCCCAGAAGGAGCGCTCTCCAGCACTTCCTCCAGGGACCCCAAGAAGGGTGGGTACTCTGAGCTGCCGTTTGGTGCATAGACACAAACAACAGTCAGGACCCGTCCCCCCACCCGAAGGCGGAGGGAGGCTACCCTCTCGTTCACTGGGGTGAACCCCAATGTGCAGGCGCCCAGCCGGGGGGCAATAAGTATACCCCACACCTGCTCGACGCCTCTCACCGTGGGCAACTCCAGAAAGGAAGAGAGTCCAGGCCCTCTCGAGAGGGCTTGTACCGGAACCCAAACTGTGCGTGGAGGCTAGTCTGACTATATCTAGTCGGAATTTTTCTGCCTCGCACACCACCTCGGGCTCCTTTCCAGCCAGAGAGGTGACATTCCATGTCCCAAGAGCCAGCTTCTGCAGCCGGGGATCAGACCACCTTTGGCCGCCGCCCAGCTCACATTGCACCCGACCCCTTTGGCCCCTCCCAAAGGTGGTGAGCCCATGGGAAGGGGGACCCACGTTTCCTTTTTGGGCTGTGCCGGGCTCCTACCCTCACCTATGGTCACGAGCTATGGGTGGTGACCGAAAGAACGAGATCCCGGATACAAGCGGCCGAAATGAGTTTTCTCCACAGGATATCCGGGCTCTCCCTTAGAGATAGGGTGAGAAGCTCGGTCATCCGGGAGAGATTCGGAGTAGAGTCGCTACTCCACCATGTTGAGAGGAGCCAGATGAGGTGGCTCGGGCATCTTATCAGGATGCCTCCTGGACGCCTCCCTGGGGAGGTGTTCCGGGCATGTCCCACCGGGAGGAGACCCCGGGGACGAACCAGGACGCACTGGAGAGATTATGTCTCTCAGCTGGCCTGGGAACGCCTTGGGATCCCCCGGGATGAGCTGGATGAAGTGGCTGGGGAGAGGGAAGTCTGGGAGTCCCTCCTAAAGCTGCTGCCCCCTCGACCCGACCCCGGATAAGCGGAAGAAGATGGATGGATGGAAATTTAAGACAGATGTTTTTTACTGGTGCACATAATGAGCTGTGCTCATGTGGCTTTTGTCCTGACCGTGGAACAGTGGACCAGCTCTATACCCTCAGTAGGATCCTCGAGGGGGCATGGGAGTTTGCTCAGCCATGTGGACTGGTTGAGCAAACTCCCATGCTTTGTTTTGTAGACTTGGAGAAGGCGTTCGTATGTGTCCCTCGGGAAGTTCTGTGGACGGTGCTTCGGGAGGACGGGGTGCCAAGCCAACTGATAAGGGCGGTTCGGTCCCTGTATCATCGATGCCAGAGTTCGGTCCGCATTTCCGGCAGTATGTCAGGTTCGTTCCCAGTGAGGCTTGGACTCCGGCAAGGCTGCCCTTTGTCACCGGTTCTGTTCATAACTTTTATGGACAGAATTTCTGGGTGCAGCCGAGGCGTTGAGGGTGTCTGGTTTGGGGACCTCAGCATTGCGTCTCTGCTTTTTGCAGACGACGTGGTGCTGTTGACTTCTTCAAGCTGTGGTCTCCAGCTCTCACTGGAGCGGTTCGCAGCCGAGTGTGAAGCAGTTGGGATGAGCGTCAGCACCTCAAAATCTGAGTCCATGGTTCTTGGTCGGAAATGGGTGGAATGCCCTCTCCGGATAAGGGATTAGATCCTGCCCCAAGTGGAAGAGTTCAAGTATCTTTGGGTCTTGTTCACGAGCAAGATGGAGAGTGAGATCGACAGGCGGATCGGTGCAGCGTTGGCAGTAATGCGGACTCTGTACCGGTTCGTCGTGGTGAAGAGAGAGCTGAGCCAAAAGGCAAAGCTCTCAATTTACCGGTCGATCTACGCTCCTACCCTCATCTATGGTCACGAGCTATGGGTCGTGACCGAAAGGACGAGATCCCGGATACAAGCGGCCGAAATGAGTTTTCTCCATAGGGTGTCCGGGCTCTCCCTTAGAGATAGGGTGAGAAGCTCAGGAGAGACTCGGACTAGACTCCTCCCTGGGGAGGTGTTCCAGGCATGTCCTACTGGCAGGAGCCCCCGTGGATGACCCAGAACGCGCTGGAGAGACTATGTCTCTCAGCTGGCCTGGGAACGTCTTGGGATCCCTGGGATGAGCTGGACGTAGTGGCTGGGGAGAGGAAAGTCTAGGAGTCCCTCCTAAAACCTGTTAAAAAAGACATTCAGTTCATTTGCCTGCTCCATTGACCCTTCAACAGACCTGGACTCCGTGTTGACTTGACTAGACTAGTCGCCAGTCAAACTCAGATTTAACGGTGGTCTTTAAACTTTTGTCTACCAAGTAATTATACAAAAAAAATAAATTGAAAACATGGAATTTACTCAGCTAAAGAGGCTCTAACTTTTCTCTGTAGATGCAAGATTGACATATAGATATCTGCTCTGCGTATCCCCCCTCCCAACCCCCACAATGCCACCTCGCTTCTGAATCAATACACTTATTAGAGTGTTGCTGACATGTCAGACTTTTGGGTGCACTAATGAGTGTGAGAAATGTTCAGGTGCTGAGTGATCCAGCAGGCTTGTCTCAAGATGGCAGACCTGTGACCATGCCATTTCACATTGGCTCGCTACGAACAAAATGGTGGTGCATGAGGGGCTCAGTTTCATGTACGCTTCTATAGCGAGTTGGACTAGCAGCATTTGCGAACATTTTAACATTGATTTTTCAGGTTAGGGATTTATTAGCAGAGCATATGGATATTTTTTTTAGCATGTGTTTGGAAATTAACACTGACTCCCATGCACTACTCTGCAAGTGGATGTGTTTTGAGAGGCAGAGTGTGCGCGCCGGTACCCTTGTACTTTGGGATGCACTGGTGCACCATGTCCCGAGTCAGAGTGCCGAGTGCACACACTGCGACTCTGTATTTGGTGCACTCTGAATTTTTTAATGGCAAAAATCAAGCAACGCACTGAACTTACAACCGGTCACACTTGAACTTGTGTGTTAGGAGTAAATTTTCCAATGCACCCTTAGTATATAACTTGTCATAGTATAGAAATGATTAATGTCATCTGCTGCTGTCAATCAGAGCCTGACCACACCCAACCATGTCCCCCTTCCATTACCATTGATTTATTATAGACAATTCTATAATACGCCTTTGAATGATGCAACTCTTGCATTCGCTAATTTATGCTCATTTTGTGAGTTAAAAGAATGTACATGGCTCTTTCCATTCACATGGTGGTTAAAGTGAGCACACAGGAAACCATTAAAACACTTGCTGCCAAGACTTTGGTAAGACCTTAGACCACGTAGTTGTGCTTTACTGGCTAGACCATGAAATCTGAACACTTGATTCACTTGCGGGTTGTGTCCTGATTTGATTGACTCAAACCATTTTAATGAACTGGGGTTTCAGTCCATCTTTCAACACAATTTGCTGATTAAATCTGTCTGTGTTTTTGGTGTCTGACAGTTTGTGCTTGTGGGATTTTTTTTTTTTTGCATTACACTGTAAATAGCTGCTACTTGCCTCTGGAATCCTCCATACAATCGTCACCGTTCACAATACTCATACAACCGCAAGCTATAATTCGGCTATTAATCATGGCTATGTTAAAGAGGAAAATAGCTCAATTTCCTTAAAAATGCAGGGATGGTCAAATGTTTTGACAGGCTCCTCGCTGCAGGAGGAGCTGGAGACACAAACCCTCCAGTGTTATCTTTGTTTATGAACTAAGAATCTTTTGCTGCTGAGGGAAATCTCACTGATTAAGTGCAACTATTTTGACAATACATCAAGTGACACAGTGTGGAGATGAATTTAGGACCTTGAAAACTGACCAACATGTTCCCAGCCTCCTCCCAAAGCTGTCTGGAAACTGCGCCTGTTTTTTATAGTGTTGCTGTTATAAGGCACTGAATCATTTGAATAAAAATGTTCTCTTGTTTATTTGTAAATGAACAGTTATGTTTAAACATCAGGACATGTGAATTCGTATAAATGCACAAACTCCTAAAATGCAAGTACATGTGTCTTCATTTTTAGCACAGAGGCCCTCACCAGACAACTCGGAGGAGCTCTGGGGATACAAGGACCCTTTATTAAAGATGGCATACAGGTCTCCTTCATAAGGTCCACATGGGAAATTTATAACATCTGACATAAGCATTTGTGAAAGCAGCTTGTGGTTCTGTCTCAGATTCTGGGCCGCTGATGAATTTCTGTCCTATACTAATGGAAGTCTACTTTCTCTCCCTCCACCACCAATCTTCACCAAAAATCAGAGAAAAAGACAAGCAGTGAAATTCGGTACAAGTGAATGTATATTGCGTCAACAGCGGAATTTCTTATGGAACAATGTGTGGAGCACAGTCCTGACGTAATGATGGATCACAATTGATAAAAGTACAGAGTTCGTAGGAGAATGCAGTGATGCACACATGGATGTTGGATAAACTTCTTAACATAAATACTACATTTCTCATTTGCATGGTTATTGACCTTTATTGTAAGAGTTATATTTGCCATGGAAAAAAAAGTTCTAAAATGTTATTACCGTATTTTCCGGATTATAAGTCGCAGTTTTTTAATAGTTTGGCCGATTTATAATCAGGAGCAACTTATATGTGAAATTATTAACATATTATTATTATTATTATTATATTATTACTTGATCATTAACACATTACTTACTTAATATAGTAGAGTTGATCACTTCACATGTTATTGTCACTTTAAACCGCATGAGAGCCCACTAGGCCTGTGGAATGATTGGAGCCGCCACTGACAATGTGTCTGTGATTGCCTCCCGACAGGCTTACCCGGGGCTGTACTACATCCTGCGCCACCTAGACACCCCAGGGACCTACGCCAGGATCCTGTTTGTGGACTTCAGCTCGGCTTTCAACACCATTGCTCCCGACATCCTCCACCAGAAGCTCATCTAGCTTGTGGTGCCTGCCTCCACCTGTCAGTGGATCACCAGCTTCCTGACCAACAGGAGACAGCAGGTGAGGCTAGGGACCATCACATCCAACACCCATACCACCAGCACTGGCGCCCCTCCCAAGGGTGTGTACTCTCCCCACTGCTCTTCTCTATATATACCAGTGCTTCTCAAGGGGGGCACGGTGCGATACCAAGAGGGGCGCGTGTGACACCAGGGAACATGCTTTTCTTTTGGCTGTACTTTGGTCCGGTGCGGTGGTGGATAGTATAGTGTTTTTCAATCCAAGTATTCTTAAGTGGCCAAGGAATTTTACCTCCCAAAGTTCGTAGTTGTTTTCGTCTCCGTCGAAAACTAACCGCTGCGATCTCCCCACTTGCTTGCTGCGTCTGGGCCCATAACCTGTTGGGTTTACAGCTTCGTAGTCCATTCCCCTTCAGACACAACACGATACGATAGTGGCGTTTGGTATTCACTTCTATATTGTTCCTTGCACGCTCTCATTTGTTTCACCTGCGCTTCTTGGCGCGCTTCCTTATATTCACTTCCTACTTCCCGTTGCCGCAAACAAGGTAAAAACCAACGTAAAGTGTCCACAGTACATAAAAGAGAAAACGTCACGTCACTGCAGTAAACACAAAATACGGCATAAGACACCGAACAAATAACACAATGACATACGTATATAATAATAATATAATGAGAGCACAAATAACTCAACACATATGTTCATCCCTGAACAGAATAAGTGGTGTTAAAAATGGATGGATGGACATATGTTCATTAATATGTACCAAAGCACCAAACACACAACATTCTGTGGTTGACACAGCCAGTAAAACAAATTGCCCAAACAGCAGCAACCCTCAGAAAGACTTGCACACTTCCCATTGCAAGGAATCTGCTAAATAGCCTAAATTTTGAGGGTGAGTGGCCAACAGTCAATATTTGAGACGGCTGGGTCTTTGCTGGATTTGAAAGTATCGTTTGGTGTGCCCTAAAACATCTGGAAACGACTAACACGAGCACGCATCCAAACACACACGAATTATTATTTTCTTTTTCTTTGTGTCTCTTTGCACATTATCAAGAATCATGTGTTGTATATTAATTTAAAATAACCGTACAACTCTAAGTAAGTGCAACAAAGTGTATTCAACAGGAGATTTTAATTTTGGAATGGCCAGTTTCCAGACCAAATTCCTGTTTACCACAGATGATTGCTTGTTTTTAATGAAGGGTAATTATTGCCATGTTAAAATGTGCCCCTTGATTATTACACTGATTTTTTTGAGAGCTGGAAGTAAGTTTTTCTTACCAAATTGTCTAAATCATCCGTGGTTTTTATGTATATTTTTTTTTCACATTGTCACTGTACTTCTATTCCAAGAACCTCAACTGCTGGCTTTTAGTTTATACAATTCTAATGACTGCATTTACATCCTGTTAAGTAATTAGAAAGGTATTTGAGTATGTGAAATTACAGTTTGGTTTTATCTAAATTTATTTTCAAGCAATCCTAAGACATCGTACATCCATTTGACAAAGCTTCTTGGCCGTGCCTGCTTTTCTAGAAAACTGCAACTATGCAATCTGTTGCATATCATCTCAACTCCAAGGTTGGATGTAAACTTTCGAAGCTCTACTGCAACAAGTCTTGAGTTCTAGTTTGGCCAAAAGGAATGGCATAATAGAGACATTTTTAAGAGCCAGAGAGATGTAGCTTAGTTGTCAGGATGGTAGGTGCCACTTATCAGCATGGGTTCAAACACCGATCTGATGATTATACTGTCCTGGCCTTTGCAACATTTGTGGTCATCCCTATGGGTTGGATGGGAGTTGAATGCTTGAGAATTGAAGTTGAGTCATTAGGAGTGTCACGCCCGTGCCACTTCGCTCAGCCACACCCCTTTCGTTACCGTAATGTCTGTCACCTGCTTCCTCTTGTTACCCTGTGTATTTAAGCCCTGCCCGTGTGTTTCTCCCGGTCGGTGTCTACTGTTGTGTCCATTCCTGTTCGTGCCCAGTGTTCCTGTTCGTGTCATCTGGTTTTCCCTCGGTCTGTCTGAAGGCTCACGGTCAGAATTTTAATCTTGTCCAAGGGGACTTCATGTCAGTCTGTCTGTTTTGCTGGCCGTGAGTCTTCCTCCCGTCTGTGTCGTTCGTTCCCCACCTGCCTCCCTTCCAACTCCTTTTCCCTGCAATAAATCCTGGTTCAAGCTGCATTTGGTCGCCCTGGCTCAACTCATTCCTGACAGAAGACACCGACCATCACAGCGACCAGCGCTTGGACCAACCTTTGCCGGCTCCCGCAACTGCTGCATGGTCGCCAAGGAGATGATTTCAAGCGACGCAAGATGCACGGTTGCCCCCCCCCAAAACAGATCCGACGGCGCGGATGTTGCGGCCGCCACTTGTTCCGGCGGCGCGGATCCAGCGGCTGTCACCGTCGGCCTTCAACGGTGCATGACGCACGGCCGCCCCCCGACCCAGTCCCGACGGCGCGGATGCTGCGGCCGCCACCAGTTCCGGCGGCGCGGATCCAGCGGCCGTCACCCAGTCGGCTTCAACGGCGCATGACGCACGGCCGCCCCCCGATCCAGTCCCGACGGCGCGGATGCTGCGGCCGCCACCAGTTCCGGCGGCGTGGATCCAGCGGCCGTCACCCAGTCGGCCTTCGGCGGTGTGTGACGTGCGGCCACCTCCCCATTTCCTCCCGGCCCTTGTTGGACAGTCTTGGACTTCTTCTTTTTTGGGACGTCGGGAGCCGTCCCTTGTGGGGGGGGTACTGTCACGCCCGTGCCACTTCGCTCAGCCACACCCCTTTCGTTACCGTAATGTCTGTCACCTGCTTCCTCTTGTTACCCTGTGTATTTAAGCCCTGCCCGTGTGTTTCTCCCTGTCGGTGTCTACTGTTGTGTCCATTCCTGTTCGTGCCCAGTGTTCCTGTTCGTGTCATCTGGTTTTCCCTCGGTCTGTCTGAAGGCTCACGGTCAGAATTTTAATCTTGTCCAAGGGGACTTCATGTCGGTCAGTCTGTCTGTTTTGCTGGCCGTGAGTCTTCCTCCCGTCTGTGTCGTTTGTTCCCCACCTGCCTCCCTTCCAACTCCTTTTCCCTGCAATAAATCCTGGTTCAAGCTGCATTTGGTCGCCCTGGCTCAACTCATTCCTGACAAGGAGTTGCACCCGTGTCTAGTACCGTCCTATCGGAGCCTGTTCGTGTGGGCTTGATGAAGAGAGACCACTTCCCGATACACATATTTCTTCCTCTTGATTTGTCTGACCTTTGATGAATCACATAATTTGGGTCATTCTAAACCAATACAGCTAAATTGGGCATTTCACTACCTGTTGGATGTAATCTTTAATGTAATTTAAGGCTTCTTTGTGGGCCATCAAGTGGCTGTGGGACCTTTTTTGGACTGATTTTTTCTGGCCTGAGGAGCTGTGGATGTTGCAGACATGCACAGTGGTGGGAAGTATGTGGTAATTATTGTGTTCTTGACTCCGATCTGTCATCTCTCTACTTCCAGAGATTTTACTGGACTTGCATTCCTCCTCCTGGATTGGTGGTAAGGATGACTGTGTGTGTGTGTGTGTGTGTGTGCGTGTATGCGTGTGTGCGTGTGTGCGTGTGTGCGTGCGTGTGTGCGTGTGTGCGTGTGTGCGTGTGTGCGTGTGTGTGTGCGTGCGTGCGTGTGTCAGGTGAGTGGGTTTGTGCGTGCGTGCGTGCGTGCAAAAAGGTATCTTGAGGTTTATGCCTATGTTTGATTCAAACGTTCCACCCATAGTCTTCCGATTATGATGCATGAGCTGCAGGAGCAGTTTATACTTGGTTTTCAATGTTATGAATGGCCAATTGAGCAAAGTTGAGTTTTGTGATGGTTCGCCGTCATAAGTAAATGAATGCGGTTGCATAATGACATTTGTTTCCCTCCTACTTGTTACTGTGCCTCAGCCTGAAGTCATTCTAGTGGTCATTTCAGCCCAAAGTCATTATAGTGGTGATCCATGCATTGAACGGGTTTCATTGATAGTTTTGAACGAGAATTTTGGTGAATGTGCCCATTAAGAGTAGGTGAGAACGCATACTGTAACAACCATGTTGAAAGTCAGACTTTACATTGTTTTTTAAAAACTGTCATGTTAATTTTATAGTCTTTCACCAGATTATAAATCATTTTTAAACATACAAAACATGACCTGCTTGTCAGTCATTTGTGAATCCTGCACTTATCCAAATGACAGGTGTTAAAATAGAGTCATACTGAACGATTCATTGATTTACCTTACCCACCCACGGGAGCTGTGGATGGCAACACACCAGACAGGACTGTTAGGAACCCCAGCAGGAGTCCCATGCAAACTGCTAAAGTATAAAACAGATCAGGTCCAAGCAGTGGTGTGGTCTGTCATAGAGTCAAAGGCGTGTGTGTTTTTATAGGAAGATTCCCAAGCCACAGCATTAGCTCTTATTCCTCACAGCCAGCCCTTCATGACAAACCAGCTGGTTCAGATGTGGCAAGAGCAGAGTGGTAATATATTACAGACCAGTAAAAACAGTACTATAATGTATCGTGCCTGTATCGCGCAACAGGGTCTAGGCAAAGACCTAATGAGTTGGGGGTAATCTTAGTGCAAAAAGTTTAATTATCAATTTGGCTCAATGAGAGCCTTTGTATGAACTGGCACAGTGTTACACATCCATTATGTGAAAAGCATACACAAGCAGTGGTGACCGCACTTCCTTGAAAGTCAAAGCAGTGAACCTCATTTGTTAGCCAAACCTCACACTGGTTTAAATGACAATATCATCTCATATCAACTGTCACATCCCTGTAAAAGCATAGTAGTTCTTTGAACTACACCTGAACCTCGATTTCACACGCTTCGATGCCACGCGACTTTCTATCTAACGCGGTTTGATCACAGACCCCATTTTTTTGTCCTAAATATATTTTTAAGTAGTCTTTAAATGGATGATGTGGCGAAGCTAAATGACTAGCGCGTAAACCTTAGCGCTAGTGATTTGATGAATTTCCGTGACCAATTTAAAGGAGTTTAAAAATAGGAAGTCGGGGTGTTTGATTTTTATGACTACCTTATTACAGTGTTACAGAGAGCTAGGATTGTTTTTGATTCAGAAAGGTGGAAGTTTGCAGAAGCACCTCATCACTCATAAGTCAAAGAGCGTGGCCGGACACAGTTGTAGTAGTAAGTAGTTGCTTTATACTCTCTTCCATTCAATTCACATAGCATCAAAATGACTTAGTCAGTTCGCCTAATATTGTCATCTAGAAATCAAGATTTAGGTGTATTGTGGAACATTGCCTAAATATGCATTTGCCAGAAGATATGTTTCTTCCAATAGTAGTCAATACTTAATTCCAGGAATGCAAGTGAAACCCAAAAGTGTGCCTCTCCACAAAAGTGGCTTGAAAACAGATAGACTCCTCTGGGCGGCCACTGTATAAGGTTGTAATATAATAGCGAGGTGCACTTGAGGACATGTTTTGAGAAAATTTCTTCTAAGGCAATTTCTTCACCAAGCTTTCAATCTACAACGTAAATGGTTTCCTTCGATGATTACAAAGGCCACAAATATGTTGCGTGCCAACATGCACTCTCCGCTGCCATTAGAACTATTGTTAGTGCAAAACTAAATCTGTGCGTGATGTTTCTAGCCCTTCAATCGAATTAACTTCAATGAACAGGATAATAAATTTCAAAGTTTCCAATTTTGTTCAACAAAGTATGGTGAATTAAACAACCAAATAGCCATGTAATTCTAATTAACTCTAAGGGCTCTGTTTTCTTCCTGAGGATCTGTCTTCTAAATAAATCTTGGAATTTTCAAATCTACTTGAACATGTCAAGTTGACATTTTGCTTCCTTTAGATGTTCGGTTACCATGGATCGGAAGACCTATAAGACAAAATGATTCATCAACATCTTTTCTGTCTACAGTACAACTAAATACCACACAGCTGGTACCAATTTGCACACACAACCCGCACTGTAATCCAACTATATGTGTAGTTATCATGGCATCTCGCAGCAGTAAATCATTCCTCGCCATTCATGCCATGTCACTTCTTGGACCTTATGGCAGGTTATATTTAGTCACACCGCTGTGTCATTGAAATGGTCTTCAGGTCTTTGCCAAGTCCAAGAAATGAAGCCTGGGCCCTGAAGTCTCAGGTCCTGTAGTTGCAGGCATGTGCATGCAAACTGCGCAGGTAAGCAGGCAGCACACATGCGTGCGCACACACACACAAACACACACACACACGCACACACGCACTCATGCACACACACACTAACACACACACACACACACACGTTTTTGTTTAATTCATCTTAAAGCTGCTTATCCCCCACTTGGATACGGTGGAATCAAGACTGCCTAAATTGTGTATTTTAGTGTGCCCTCCACTGCACTTGGTTTACATGTTACGGAAGGAAGCTGGGGCCCATGAATGTCTTAGAAAATGAAAGAAATAAACTAAATTGTGGCTGATCAAATCAACTGATATTACTTTACAGATATTAAAGTGGTTATCTTGCATTTTTTAGCCGTACAGAAAGATGTGAGCTCACCCGAGGACGGTTAGCCACGGGCTCCGTATTTGACCCGATTCAACGATGGGCAGGAAATGAACTCATCCTTCTGTCCCTTGTGCTGGCTCATCTTCAGGGTTTCTATGTGAACTCAGAGCCAACAGGAACATGGAGTGCATCCCAGATAAACATAATGGAGTTAATTGATCAAGTGAAGTTCAGATCGGGGACAGGCCTTGTACACACTCAATCCTTTTCCGTCTGTTAGTCACTGAGCTCCAACACTACCTCTCTCCATTCACCATGTCATACCTGAACCTGAGCTCTCAGGTCACATCAGATTGTCTCGATGGATGTCTTGTCAGTCTCTTAGTCCATCCTGCTGGACAGTGAAAGAGGATGGTTTAAAGGCTTAAGAGGATACAACTGTTTAGTTCACTTTGGGAAAGGCATCTTTGATCGTTTGCTTCTTGAAAGACTAAATAGTTCCAGAAAATAGAGTAATGTGAAGAAGCATCCGGTATTTATCCAGTCTGAATACTACAATGACTGAAGCCTTAAAAATAGAGAAACTAAGAGTCTGAGTCTGACCTCTCGCATCAGAGGTTAAACTCTGGTCATTGTTTTACGGACAGTCTTTTGCACAGTGTTCCCTTGCTATATCGCGGTGCTGACTACTAAAAAACTTACTGCCCTATAGGAAAGTGCACAATAAATATGGCTACAGTATGGACTAAGTTGATACCAACAAAAATATAACAACATTGCAAAGTCAGCTGTGTGTCAATGTAACAAGGTGATAATAACAATACCGGCCCTTGGTAGCACTACAAAGTGTTGAAATTCCACAGAGAAGCTAGATTGTATATTGCAAAGTTAAACTTTCTATATTTGAGCTCCAGATAATTTTCCTTCTCTCTCAGAGCTATAACGGTGTTTTAAAACCTCAAGTGACAGCAAACATGTCAGAGAAACCAAAGTCTTGGCTTTCCTATGTTTGCTGTCAAAGCACTTTAATTTGAATGGCATGTACTGTTGCCATGCCAAATAGATTCTTTAAGTTGCAAGTTTTCCTGAATTTGGTGGTTTCTTGACAAGACTCAGCTGATGGCAGTTATATATATATTTCTTTTTTAAAAACATTTTCAATGTGTAAATTTTCAAGTTTAAAACACGCATGGCTTCATGGACAATTATCTTCTGAAAACAAATCTGACAGGTTGCAGCAATGTTGAAATCGAGGCCTAGTCCAGCACGTGAAATATTTGACGTCATGTGATTGCATCGCTGTGAATTGATTGAACTGATACTTCAGAACCAAGTCAATGCTGAAAATGTGACGGTACTGCCTTTTCAGCAATACCCAAAATACTGTTAAAAGATGTAAATGATAATAATTTGTACAGTCAAGGAAGGCTTATCTACATCTTATTTGAGGATTTATATTTTATATGCAGGAATAAGTAGAAATATAAGTTAACAGACTTTATTTCGTTAAAACATGATGAAATGTGCAAAACATGTTTAAATGTTCAACAAAGTCAGAGGCTGATGCATTTAATTTAATTTTTGCTTGAGCCAATGTCCATATTGATCTAAGATGGAAACTCATTAAAAACGTTTTTAAAAAGACAGTTTAATTTTTTTCTATTTTATATGATGGAATATGCAGAAAGAGTAGAATTAGGTTGAAAGGCTTTAGTGCTTATTGCGTGTTCATGTTGTGCATCATGTTTTGGAAAACTAACTAAAGTAAACAAAATGACCAATTACTTTTGAAAATGAGTAATCACTAGACTATTACTTTTTGGAGAAGTAATCAGTAATCAGAATCTAATTACTTTTTCTACGTAACTTGACCGAGGCTGTTTACTCATAAAATATAGGCCCATATACATTTGCCTTCTGAAATGTCATTCACACCTAGAAGGTCGTGAAATTCACGGCCAGGGGTGTGCTTCTTGATGAGGGCAAGAATAAAGCAGCAGCGGTTGCTATGTCGTCCGTTGTTGCTTAAAGGGATTGAAAAAAGTTGCTCCTTTCTCCTTTAAAGTAATGCCCGACCTCTTCTCTGAACACCCGCGATCGAACTTGCGCGAGGCACACCACAGTTATTTTGGTGTCCTGGATGAACGTAGCATAACGAATACATGCAAAAGGGCTGGGCATGTCTCTGTTAGTCATCAGTGAAATGGGCGTCCGTCAGTGACTGACTGAGAGGTTCGTCGCTACTTGACTTGGTTCGTGACGATTATTTTTTATGCAAGGGAAAGCAACATGTATGGAAATCAAAATAACCAAACCAAAATCTGTGGCTTCAAATCAAGTCAAGTTTATTTATATAGCCCTAAATCACAGACATGTCTCAAAGGGCTTCACATGTGCAAAATTGACACTTATTCTCAACATCCCCTGATCTCAACTCCTTCTTAACTCAGCTTCTGCCCGACAACAAATTACATTGCAGACGTGTAACAAAATCTGAAATGAAACACTCAAAGTATTTTCTCTATGTCGTCATGATTTTTGTGCATTTCTTGCGCATGTATAATGACCACTGGCATATTTTCTGGGGGGGAAAAGATGCCCTGGTAGATATGATTTGTCTGATGCACTTTTTCCACCATTCATCACATGGGTAGAACTAATTGTGGAGAGTACACACAATGAAGTGTGACGTTGAGGGACGAATAAAGGGGGTGGGTAGATTTAGCATCTCTCCTTTGCTGAACCACCATCTCCTCCATTGAGGCCAGTGTTCTATGAATGAGTCAGTTTGTCTAGAATGGGCAGCAGCTTGATACAGTGACATGAAAACACTCTTGGAAGCAACTTCACAAATCTTACAACAGGCCCTGGGAAACCATAATCACCACTTTCATTTCTCAGTCCTGTTTATTTCAGAGGTTGTGGTTTCAATTAGGGCCATTTGCCTTGCAATTACCAGGTTAAAAATAATAAAAAACAATTTTGGACTACTTAAAATACCTGCATTTTGTGTAATAGATTTAGGGCGTGCAAATTGAAATTGCAATGTGTGGACATTGTCAGGGAGCTGCTTGAAGCTGCCAGATGGATAGAACTATGTTTGAGTGGGTGTTTGTCTGCTCCTGGATCGCTTGCACTTTGTCAGAATGCAGCCAAACCCTGCTCCAATTTTCTGCCTGACTTTCATGGGATAATTTTAGCTGTGTGAATGCATAATGTCATGATTTACTGTGAGGATTAGTTTTTCAACAGCCACAACGTAACCGAGGAACATATCTCAAGAGTCAGTGAGTAAATTTCCCTGTCAGTAACTCTGCACCCACCATCCACTACACACTCACAACCACACCATGTTACTCACCACACTATGTACACTAATTTTTCCAATAAAGTCCCAGAGCTTGGCCAACTGTTGTACTCAGGCCAGCAGACAGGGATGTGCAGGATTACTTAGAGGAACATTGTTCACGTACACAAGTCCAGCACACATTCACGCACACATGCACGCACACATCTTTCATTTAAAAACAGAGCCATAGTATGCTTTGAACTGAAAATCTATTTCTAAGGACTGACGTGAGTTATATATTTATGCTGTCATATGAGTTGACTACTACACACAAAATTAAAGGACGGAACCGGTTTAAGTCAGTTAAGAACACCAGGCTGTCTAAAACCTCTTGTCCCATAAGTACATTATTACCATTAGTGTGCTCGACAGATGGGATGCACTGGCATTGTAATGCAGGGGTGTCAAACTCATTTTAATTGCAGGCAATATAACATGGTTTCCCTCAGAGCATGTACTATTCTAATTGCCTTAAACAAGAGCAGCATTGACCTCAACAACACCAGCACACTCATTTCAGTGAGCACCATCCAAGGTCAGCAGAATAGCAAAATAGCAACCAGTGCTACCAAAATTTACTTTTGAAATTTAAAAGGTAAAATGAGATTTAAAACTTGAAATAAACAATAATTCTAGCAGATTGTGAATTTACAATTTAACATGTCAACATACATAGAAAAGGGCGGCACTGGTTAGCACACGCGCCTCAGCATTCAGAGGTTGCGGGTTCAATTCTACCTCCGGCCCTCCCTGTAGGGAATTTGCATGTTCTCCCCGTGCCTTTCAGACTCTTTTGTAAAAATCAAAGGATTGATTGTTATATCTTCTGAAAATATTACCCTGAGAAATTATGAATGCGTTTGACTTTGGAATAGCATAAATAATGGAAACACCATTAAAATTCAGATGTTTTCCAGAATTAAAATGTATAGATAATGTTTGCACCACTACAATTTGTTTAAGTATAACAATTCTGTCCTACTTTCTGTTCTGTACTTGATTTTTTTCTGGGATGTTTGGGGCAAATGAAATAAAAATCTGCAGGGAATTACAAAAAAAAAAAAAAACATTTTAGGTGGTGAGGGGGATGATGGTGAAGCGAGTCAACAAACAGCAGTATTGTTTTATATGGTGTTGACTGCTTTGACGGTGACAGCTGCGATGGAAAGACATGCAGCCAGCCACAGTGGTTGGCAGGCTTTCAGTCCACACTGGGAGCTTGATGTCTTTTTTTGCTTGGGGGCCATCGAAGGTGAAGCCCTTCCCGCCACCATTGGGCTTGGTATGCCAAGCTACGCATCCTTGATGCTTCCGTATATATTCCCAGCTACATGCAATGGGTACAGTTTGTCAGAACGTCTTGATGGTAGAATAGAGGCATTAATTTTCTTTCACTTATTCGGGAGTCAGGTTGTAGGGGCACCAGCGTTTGTCAGGATTTAGGGAAATTCAGGGGGATCCCAAGCCATCCGGGAGACAGTCACTCCAGTGAGTCTTATGTTATTCCAGGGTCTCCTCAGAGTGGGATGTGCCCAAAACACCTCACCAAGGAGGCGTCCAGGAGACTCCTAACCAAATGACCGAGTTTCTTCAGCTGGCTCCTTCAGATACGGCTCAATATTATATGGCTCAATTGATGACTTCAATGCGGTTCTGTTAAAACCCCTAAATTCAATAGCGACTAGACATATCGTGGAAACTCCACTTTTTTAGCTTTTGAATACATTTTATTGTGCACTTGGAGTCTCCGGGAAATGTTCAATCTATCCCTCTGGGTGTTAAAGAGATACTTTTGTAATCTGTTTGGTTGCTAACAATCGATTTGAATCTTTTCAGTCTAGTTTTAGAGCTAACCACTCCACTGAGACAGTTCTTTTGTTAAAGTGACCAATGATCTCCTCTCAACTATCGAGTCCTACACCTCATCGGCACTATTACCACTCGATCTTAGTGCTTCCTTCGACACTGTCGATCACAACATATTACTAGATTGTTTTGAAACCTGCTTTGGTATTTCGGGGTCAGCACTTTTTTGGTTTAGTTCTTATCTTTCAGAGAGGACCCACCCATCCATGGGAACACGACCTAATTAATTTTACATGTGGTGTCCCGCAGGGATCGGTACTTGGACCTCCATCCATTCATTTTCTATACCGCTTGTTCCCATAGGGGTCGCGGGTGTGCTGGAGCCTATCCCAGCAGTCATCGGGCAGTAGGCAGGAGACACCCTGAACCGGTTGCCAGCCAATCACAGGGCACACAGAGACGAACAACCATCCGCACTCGCACTCACACCTAGGGGCTTGTCATAATTACCCCAAAGTTACTATTTTTAGAACAGCGAACTGCGCATGCGCCGCGGCCGCAGCGTGGTCCGACAAATACTAGAGCCGCACAGGTCGTGAACAGCTAGAGCGCAAAAGACCAACTCGCTATTTGTTATCAGAAATAACATTAACAGACCTATCATGTTTACAACAAAACATTGCTACTCTGGTGTCTGCCAGAGCGACTCGTAATATGCTGACCGGGATCATGAAGAGAGTTTTCTTCATATCTTTTCCAAAGCTGAGGAGAAATGCCTTCGCTGTTTAGAAGCTTGTAAACGGCAGGGATTTACAGTAAAAAATGTCATCAATCACACATATATGTGCTCTCTGCATTTTGTCGGTGGAAATGGGCCAACATCTGAAAATCCCGATCCAAAACCAGCGACTGTAACGTTGGTGGAGGAAAGTTTATGGTCTGCTTTCTCAATAGAAAACATGCTATTGCTAGCTATAACACGTGGGACATTGACTTGTTTGTATGAACATGAACATTAATATACATTAACTATAGAGATAAATTAAATATAGACGCAAATTCTGAGATATATACAATATTCTTGGATGTCTCAAAGGCTGTACTACTAAGAAATTAAACTCTTTTCTGTTTCCTTTTCGAAGAAATTGTACATCTCAAGTTGCTTCATCTTGACTAAGAGGAGAGGGATGACCCCAAACAGCTCCAGCAGCTAAACAACAAGGGATGACACAGCTGACCTTCAAATCAATGCTGACAAAACCACAGAGATTGATCCAAGTTGAAAGATGCATCCAGAGAATAAAAACATTTAGACTGCTAGGTAAAATAATTCCCTTGTCGCTGCAGCCAGTTTTTTCACAAATGGTTTTTGTTGCTGGCTGCTTAGTTAATTTTCAAGAACCACGTTATATAAATTGAGGCCGCTTTACAATACCAATTTTGATAAGTACTGTCTATTAGAGAGGAACGTAATTTCATCTGTGCGCCATGCCTGCATGAAATATACTTGTCAATCAACTTGAACATATAAACCTTTTAATGATTGCTCAATCACAAAATCTTTCACACATTGGAACAAAAACAGATACAACATTTGAAATTCACAAGCTTGTTTATTGAATAAATCACGTTTCCCAATTTTTCCCAATAGACTAGATTTTACTGTTATTTCAAACTCAAAATGTTTAGATGTTTCGGAATGCCACAGTGAGGAAAACCTTTCAAATCTCCATCCAGTGGTTGAGGATGCTCTTTCGCTGAACTTGATGTTGATGCTGCTTTTACGTCGTACCACGCACCGCTATCTACAGATGGATAAATGGGAAGCTTTTGGTTGACCGCATGCTGGCATCTATGCAAACAGACTGAATGGATCAGTATATTTATAAAATAACTAACAATCATAACAATTTCAAAGATGGATCGGAAAAGGTCCAGTATATTCCCCCTTGCATTAGCTGTGTCATTATCAGAACACTGCCATTACCCTTCCTAATATTATCTAATAATATTGATAGCATAATAACAAACAAGTTGTGACTTCCAAATGTTCAATTCTCATGAAAGTTAGCAACATGAGGTTAGCTTGCAGGACCTAAAAGAGGCCTTAAAGGCTCTGGATGTCGGGCTATCCTGGCTGAAACGCCTCTACAGCATTGCGTGGACATCGGGGACGGTGCCTCTGGATTGGCTGCCGGGGTGGAGGTTCCACTCTTTAAGAAGAGGGACCGGAGGGTGTGTTCCAACTACAGAGGAAGCACACTCCTCAGCCTTCCTGGTAAGGTCTATTCAGGGGTGCTGGAGAGGAGGGTCCGTCAGGAGATCAAATCTTGCATTCAGGAGGAGCAATGTGGTTTTGGTTCTGGCCGTGGAACAGTGGACCAGCTCTATACCCTCGGCAGGATCCTCGAGGGTGCATGGGAGTTCGCTCAACCAGTCCACATGGGTTTTGTGGACTTGGAGAAGGCGTTCGACCGTGTCCCTTGGGAAGTTCTGTGGAGGGTGCTTCGGGAGTATGGAGTGCCGAACCAACTGATAAGGGTGGTTCGGTCCCTGTATCATCGATGCCAGAGTTTGGTCTGCATTTCCGGCAGTAAGTCGGACTCGTTCCCAGTGAGGCTTGGACTCCGCCAAGGCTGCCCTTTGATACCGATTCTGTTCATAACTTTTATGGACAGAATTTCTAGGCACAGCCGAGGTGTTGCGGGTGTCCGGTTAGGGGACCTCAGCATTGCATCTCTGCTTTTTGCAGACGACGTGGTGCTGTTGGCTTCTTCAAGTGAAAGTATGACCACTTCACCAATGAAACATGTGCCGCATAACATTCATAGTGTCTAACAGCTGCATTACGCATCAAGCAAGCCTATAGAAGCAATCATCACCTTCCTTAAAACCCGGGTCCGGTTTACTGGTAATGATCCATCATGTTCCACACATGTAAGGGCAAATGCAAGAGCAGTTATAAATACAGTAGCGGAACTTAGTAAATTACATTAAATGGTAAGTGCAATCAAGAATTTGTATTTATTCAATATTTGCAGAGTGGTGTATGGTGTATTTTTGTCTCACCAAGCCCAGAGGTAACCATCTGCAAATGGTGGTATAAACATGTAAACAAACTGTAATGTGTGTGTGTGTGTGCATGCGTGCGTACGTGCGTGCGCGTGCGTGTGTGTGTGTGTGTGTGTGTGTGTGTGTGTGTGTGTGTGTGTGTGTGTGTGTGTGTGTGTGTGTGTGTGTGTGTGTGTGTGTGTGCGTGTGTGCGTGCATGTGTGTGTGTGTGTGTGTGTGCGAGTGAGAGAGTGTCTGTTACGTTGGGAAGTGTAGCAAGGTAAAATAAAATGAAAAACTGGCAGTAAAGTTGGTGTATCAGGATAGGGGGGGTTCACAAAGAAAAGACATATTGCAACAAATAATTGACTTGTAGATAAATGTGTAAATTAGAAACATATTTCTAACAACACTGAAACTCTGCATGAGGTGCATGAAGCAAGGCTGTGGAGTATTGGACCGAACAAACGCCCGTCTGCTCATGGCTACTAGCCCCTAGCTGCTGTCTTAGGGTTAACTGCACCAACTACAGCGGTCTCCTGGTCCACTCATCAAGATCCCCTATCTAGTCTGTTTTATGTCTTTCTGCTCCAACACACCTGATTCACACTGTCAGCTCATGAACAAGCTTTTCACAAGCCTGATAATCATCCTAAATATTTGAATCAAGTGAGTTGGCTCTAACCTGGCAAGAGCTGGCTCTGATACGCGAACCACTCAATAGAGTTCTACGCAGTATCACTCTGGGACTGCACCTCTATGATCTGCTCAGGAAAGGTGGGACATACAGTACAGCAGTTGGAGTTGATTGGCCGATGCGGCAACCAAACATTTGTTTTAACCAATCACAACAACTGATGATAACATTGTCACCGGCAGCTAAAAATTAACAAAGTTCTTTCAAAAAGGAAACATCCATGCATTCGTCTACCGATGTCACCATGTTTGGTTTGTCCGTTCCCCCCTGCCCCAGCGCTTCTTGTTTTCATCACAGCCGCATATCCCACCCCCCAAACACACTGTTGCTTTGTAATTGGTCCGCACCACCGGTGGTTTGGCTCGGAGAAAATCTGCGGAGTCAGGATAAGATGGATTCTGTGGGTTGTGTGAACTCATAAATGCAGGCAAGGTATGTTAGAACAGGGTTAAATATAAAACAGGCTGGCTTGGGCCTTTTGAGGTCCGGCCTTGGAGACCCCTACTGTAGTGATAGAAATGGGCCAAGCTTTTATTCAGTAACTTGCAAGTGTGTCAGAAAGCCACTGATTTAAAAATGGCGCTCTTTATTCATGTGATAGAGTAAGTGTCCCCTACCCCAAAAAATCCATACAACTAAGATGGTGTAAAACAGCTTAATGCTATATCTCAACAATTCAATTCATAAATTGTTTCCATTTATATGTCTACAGTTCTTAACTTTAAGCATATATAATTTATCTAGATACAAATCATGAATATGACTTAAAAGGCTTTGAATGTACTTTTATTTGAAGACTGTTGGTGGAGTTGTTCTTGTTGTCCCCAAAAGATTCACTTGGTTTATTTTAATACACGTCATGTTGGGAACATCCCTTGCAACCACCACTTGCTACTGAGTGAAAACCCAGATTGCTTGCCTATGGCTCAAAATCTCTCTTTTCTTATTTTTTTCCTCATCGCGAGTTGGCCCAAATAATAGAAAATATATTAAAAAATCACAATAAAAAAAAGCCAAGCCAACAGCAAACATCAGCCTTGCTGGCTTCCTCATTCGACATGGAGATGTTGGGTTTATGTATTATTTATTTACTTACTTACGTACTTACTAACTTACTTACAAACCGGATTCGGTTGAAATTGGGAAATTGTGTAAAATGTAAATAAAAAGAAAATACAACGGTTTGAAAATCCTATTCAACCCATATTCAATTGAATACATTACAAAGGCAACATATTTAATGTTCAAATTGATCAACTTAATTGTTTTTTGCCAAATATTAATTAACGTAGAATTTCATGGCTGCAACACGTCCAGGAGAAGTTGGGAAAGGTGGTAAAAAATACTGAGAAAGCTGAGAAAAGCTCATCAAACACCTATTTGGAACATCCCACATGTGATCAGGCTAATTGGGAATAGTTGGGTATAAAAGGAGCCTCACAAAACATGCTCCGTCATTAACAAGCAAGGATGGGGTGAGGTTCACCACTTTCCCCACAACTGCGTGAGAAAATAGTTGAACAGTTTAAGAACAACATTTCTCAACGCAAAATTGCAAGGAATTTAGAGATTTCAACATCTATGGTCCATAATATCATCAAAAGGTTCAGAGAATCTGGTGAAATCACTGCACGTAAGCGCCACGGCCGGAAACCAAGACGGAATTTGATCCCTCAGACAGCACTGCCTTAAAAGTCAAGTCAAGTCAAGTTTATTTGTATAGCCCTAAATCACAAACAGTCTCAAAGGGCTTCACATAGACAAAAATTGACAATTATTCTCAAAGTATCCCCTGATCTTAAGCTCCCAAAAGGGCAAGGAAAAACTCAAAAACCCCTACCAGGGGAAAATGAGAAACCTTGAGAAGGGACCACAGATGGAAGGATCCCCCTTTCAGGATCACCAGGTTAAAAAGCGACATATGTAAAGGACATCACCAAATGGGCTCAGGAAAACTTCAGAAAACCACTGTCAGTAAATACAGTTCGTCACTACATCAGTAAGTGCGGGTTAAAACTCTACCATGCAAAGCAAAAGAAACGCCGCCGGGTTCTCTGAGCAGAGAACATGAGCGGCCCGAGCTCATGTAAAATGGACTGATGCACAATGGAAAAGTGTTTTGTGGTCTGATGAGTCCACTTTTCAAATTGTTTTTGGAAACACTGGACGTCATGCCCTCCGGACCAAAGAGGAAGCGGACCATCCGGACTGTTATCAACGCAAAGTTCAAAAGCCAGCATCTGTGATGGTATGGGGGTGCACTAGTTCCCATGGCATGGGTGACTTACATTTCTGTGAAGGCAACATAAATGCTGAAAAGTACATACAGATTTTGGAGCAACATGTGCTGCCATCCAAGCGACGTCTTTTTCATGGACGCCGCTGCTTATTTCAGCAAGATAATGCCAAGCCACATTCTGCATGTGTTACAACAGTGTGGCTTTGAAGTAAAAGAGTCCAGGTTCTCCCCTGGCCCGCTTACAGTCCAGACCTGTCTCCCATTGAAAATGTGTGGCGCATTATGAAGCGTAAAATACGACAGGGAAGACCCCAGACTGTTGAACAACTGAAGCGGTTCATCAAGCAAGAATGGGGAAGAATTCCACATGAGAAGCTAAGAGAATTAGTTTCCTCTCTTTCAAAACGTTTATTCAGTTTTATTAAAGTCAAAGTCAAAGTCAGCTTTATTGTCAATTTCTTCACATGCCAAAGACACACAAAGAAACCGAAATTTCGTTCCCCGCTATCCCACGGTGACAAGACTTGGCACACAATAGACAATCAAGTAAACAACAGCTGAATAAATAATGACTAAATAACACAACAAATAAATAAATAAGAGGAGCAAAAAGGAGCAAGTGAGCATACAGCAGACATTCCAGAAAAGGAACGGTGATGTAACGAACTCTTAAACATGCCCTTTCCCAACTTCTATTGCACGTGTTGCAGCCATAAAATTCTAAGTTAGTTATTATTTGACAAATAAAATAAAGTTTATGAGTTTGAGCATTAAATATGTTGTCTTTGTAGTGTATTCAATTGAATATAGGTTGAAACATATTTTCAAATCATTGTATTTTGTTTTTATTTACATTTTACACAATTTCCCAACTTCATCCGCATCCGGTTTATACGTACATACGTACGTACTTACGTACTTGATTACGTACTTACTTACGTACTTACTTACTTACTTACATAACCTTCCTGCAGTGTTGATGTTGGAAATTTATGAGAATAACTCAGATTCATCAGAACAAGAAAATGCCGCACTAAGTTGAGGATGCAGCCGAGCCAAGACGTGTGCGCGTGTGTGTGCGTGTGTGTCCATTGCAAAGGATCTTTCCAAATACGTCCAGTTATTTTACTCATTTTGTTTGCTTGTGAATTTGATTTAAGCGTCACAAGACTGAAACAACATGAGATGTGTCGTGTCAGCCATAGACAAAAACAAAGGCGAATGAGTCACTTTGAAATATTTTTCAGCCTTGGCCGATAAATAAGACAGAAGTGACGGCTTTGACAGTCAGTTGCCATTCGGTTCTAGCTTGAGGCCTGGTGGTTGGGACCACTGATATAGGCCAATGTCAGCTGACCCACGTGGGCCCCCTTTAGCTCCGGGCCCTGGGCAATAGCATGCCTTCCCTAACGTGTTATGGTGCCTGTGCTCTTACACCAGTGTAAGTGCTACAGGGCAGCATCCAATAATCAGATGAAATATCATGGCTGATTTGTGGTGGGATCTTGTTGCACGGCCGTAGAATGCTGCAGGGTGTTTGTTTCCACCCTCTGGTCACAGGTCAGGTCCATGGGCCGCAAACACATTTCCATGCTTGGGATTTGGAGAGGGGAAAGTGATACTGCGGGTATTATTTCCTAACTTATATTGACGGCGTAAATAGATGTGGAGGTTTGCACTCTTGCAGGAATCTGCAGCTCCGAGCCAATTGTCCATGTGGCGACAGTTTCAAATTCACACAGAAATGAGAAGCATGCAGCCGACAGCAGGCAGCGCTGGCTGTGGCAGCAGGCCAACAATGCCAGGTGTTCTCTGGCTCCCTAATGCAGTGTGATCCCTTTGCTGAATGTCCTCTGCGCCGTCCTCGCTTGTGCAATGATAACACATTAAGAGAGCTTTTGATTCTCCTTTCCCAGTTACTTTTTATTAATTTTGCCCCAAGTTACACTGTTTATTTATCACTCCCTTTCATGATCATGTCAGTGTTTCTCCTAAAATGGGGGGATTATATGTAAATGTTTTTTACGATAGGCATCTGGTTAATGCAGCCATCCATTATTAAGTGTTTAGTTTCACTATCTTCTTTTGGGAGTTGAGGGTCTTATTGTATTCAAGCCAATTTGGAGATTAACTGTGAACTCCATTTGGACTGTTAGAAGACGCAAGACGCAAGTAGCTGTGCAAGGATAATGGAGAGCCGTTCTAAAAAAACAAAAATTCTTATGCGAATGAATTCGTGGCAGATCACTCTCAAACAAATATGCCTGTAGCAGTTCAACACGTGGTGAAAGACTGACTTTTTTAAATTGCATGCTAGCTTGAAAAGAACATAGTAAGTACACAGTGTCCCCTTTTCCAACATTTCCCTTTGTAATGACATGATGTTTCTCCAGGGACTCAACCGTCCTTCACTAACGTCAAAACATCATATTTTGTTTGTTGTTTTGTGGGTACTGAGTGTACTAGAGGAAGTCAAAATTAAAAGTGCATCAACAGTGATTTTTTTAAAAAAATGTTCAAGAAATTCAGCATGTCAGTATCTGGCATAGGCTACTTGTATTTCATGATGCTGATGGTCCACATCCACAGTATGTCTTGAACAGCATTTTACCGTATTGGCCCAAATATAAGACGACCCTGATTATAAGACGCCCCCCTCTTTTTCATGACTCAAGTTTGAAAAAAAGACTTTTTGAACACCAAATTTGATTTTTATACAGAAAATAACTACAGCATATCTGAAACAATTGATTATAACAATATATTTGAGAGAAAAAGCATGTTGTTTTGCCTCATTCAAATCATGCAAAAACTGTCTATCACATCTTAATATCTGAACATTTAAATATGTAAAGTGCAATCACATTTGTAAATGAGTAGCTTTTGAAATGTAAGTAAACCAATCTACTGTGATAAAACAACAAAATTGCAATAACTGCATTAACCACCAAAGTGAAGTCTAACTGTAACTGTCATCTTGAAACAAATCTAAATAAGGAAAAACATTGCAATAAAATAATGCAAACTGCTACTGCTATTGTCGGGGAGCCTGAGGACTGTATAGGGGGTTGGCTCGGATGGTTTTGCTCTTTTCGCCCCCGGGTGTCGGTCAGAACACAAGAGGGAAGACGTGGTTCAGTTTTGATTGCTTTACTGAATTATTGGCAAAATAGTAACAGGCACTGTGGCTCATAGGGGCATACAGGCAAACTGGCAAAAGGGTATAGGCACACGTTTGGTCGTAAGGATGTGAGAGCAGGTGTGTGTAGTGTACATGGGTGACTCTTTGGGTGTGTGAATGTGATTCTTGTGTGTGTGATTATTGTATGAAGCGTGTGAAGGGTGCGTGCGTGCGTGCGTGCGTGCGTGCGTGCGTGCGTGCGTGCGTGCGTGCGTGTGATGTGGTTCTGCAACAGACAGAAATACAGCACGTAAGTCAACGCTCAACTTCTGACGTCACATAACACTAGTAGACGGCACACAATACATAACTAACTGCCCGTAACGGTTCCGCTAAATAACCATAAATGAAATACTCTCTGCAACACACCAAACATAAGTCATCGAGACAACAAAATACATTTGCTGGCGACCGTTAGTCGCCGTGCCGCTGCATAACGGCTACTGGTACGATGCGAGGGAAACTATCAATCAAACGGCACACACACGAAACAAACCGCGATCAGACAAACGGCACAACAGTAGACAGTAGTAACAATGAAATGTATATACTCACTTTGTGTCAAAGACGCACATGATCACAGCAACATACTCAGTCGATACCAGCAACCTTTAACTAACCGCTGCGCACAAGCTCCAATAATCGCAATAAGCTGAGGTAACGCACGCGAGACTTAAGGTGCGGTGACGTAACTTTCCAACATTTTAACATCATCATAGGAACCTTTGTAACAGATATTTTTATTTTTATTCTTTGTGACAGGGCTTGCAAGCGTTGGATTGTTCACCCACTAATAGGGAACGTGAGCTGGGTTTAGACCGTCGTGAGACAGGTTAGTTTTACTCTACTGAGGCTTTGGCCTGGGGAGTTAAGTTCAGCATTAGCTTTAAAGATATCTGGGGCCATCTAGCGTTTTGAATGGGTATAATGTTTAGACCCCGAATGTAAGACAGTCCCCACTTTTTCAGTCTTATTTCAATGCAAAAAACACCATCTTATATTTGGGCCAATACGGTATTATTGTGTCGGTTATAACGTGACCTCGTTTTTTCTCATCTCCTAGATGTGCTGAAAGTGACCTGGATAAGATTAGTAGATTGTAACTGTTCTTTCTAATGACATCAGCTAAACACTGACTGCCTTCAATCCAGTTTTTAGTATATCAGTATATATTGAGATATATCTTATTTCTTATTTATTGAATACAAGTGACTGTTCTTCTGGTAATATCTTTAGTTTATAAGTCTGTACTTTCCTAAACATTGGTACCAGTATATGTAAAAACAATGTACAGCAATGCGATATCGGTTTATGTCAAGGTGCAAAAATTCTGTTTCCCTGCTTGGTAAATACTGTGTGTTTACACCTGCTAGTCTCCAAACTGTTTCTATCCATGCAGTCACAGATTTGCAAATTTAAGTAATTCATTTCATCCATCCATTTTCAACACCACTTATCCTGTTCAGGGTTGCAGGGGATTCTGGTTCCTATCCTATCTGATATTGGGCAGAAATCAGACTACACCCGAACGAGTCCCCAGCCAGTCGCAGGGCACAAATAGAGACAAACAACCAATCACACCCACGTGCACACTGAGGTACAGAGTTCAATTCCAGCTCTGCTCTTCTTGTGTGGAGTTGGCAGGTTCTCCCTGTGCCTGTGTGGGTTTCCTCCCCCATTCCAAAAACATGCATGGCAGCCTGATTGAGCACTCCAAAGTGCTCTGTGTGCCCTGCCATTGGCTGGCAACCAGTATAGCGTGTCCCGAGCCTACCTCCTCAAGACAGCTACGATAGGCTCCAGCGCGCCCGTAACCCTCGTGAAGATAAGCGGTTCAGAAAATGGATTGAGTTGCTGGAAGTCAAAATAAATTGTGGAAACCAGAACTACAAACAATCTATCAGGAACAGCCATCTTGTTTTTTACATTAGTCTCAAACGCTTTGAGGTTGGAACTGGTAAAAAAATCCGACTTCCCAACTTCATTGAATGTCGTAAAGATTCCGAAAGAAATTGAAAATAAGACAGAGCTTTCTCAATTCTCAAACAAAATTCACGGGGATGGCTTTTTCTTATCAAGGCCGAACATTTGTGCTATCAATACACAGCATACATCCATTTTTTTTTTCTTTTGTTCTTGTGGTGCACAACGCAGCAACAGTGCACAGCCGTGTCATGTGATCTTGCCGCTTTGTTCCCAGAGTGCATTGCATGCTGCAATACATTTAATTAATGAAGTTTGAAGGCTGTTAATCCTTGTCATACCTTGTCATGTGTGGTTCTGTTAAATCTGAGGCAAAGACATCATCAGGGTGGTTGCCTTGTTACTGAAGTCCCCAGTGTTATCTGCCTCATCCAGGTTTTATGAGTGTCTCCCCTGGGTTGTTGCCAACTTTCCATTGCCCTAGCACTGAGAGAAAGTCGGGTTATTCCTTGAAATGTGTGCCCATGGCATTGTGTCTTCAAGATACATTCAAGTAACATGCCCCAAATGGTTCAACTCGAGTAGCCAAAAAGCATCCCACTGGTACCTAAGGTATTTTCCTCAGCGACTTGGTAACAAAGGAAACCTGTCTGTCTTTAAGGTTACTGGGTAATGTCCATGACACAAGACTGTAAGCAGCAGGGCTCTAAATATTTGTCCTTGGGTGTAAATATCTGGAATGCCATACACACTGGTTCAGAACTCCATTACCCCCCATGCTCGGTCAGCCCAGACATCTGTTTACCTCATGAGCAAAGTCACCAGAAGAAAGAATTTCTCTGCCAAGATAAATGAACCGCTCCAAACTAGCACCCATTGCACCCACAGATCCAGGGCTGAGAGCAGTGTCCAAGAAGATGTCAGTTTGGTCATGAGTGCATCCATGGATGCTTAGGAGATTTTTTTAGATGGTTTTTGATCATGAATTAAACTCAAGCTCCCGCCATTAATTGCCTGGATTTTGATCAGGACATGCAATTTAAGCCACTACAACTGCCTTATTTTCTGAATTGCAATGACACCACAGACAACACGTCAACATCAGCAAAGGCAGGTTCAGTGAGTCTCTCTTCACTCAACGATGCACCAACTTCAGTGCCAATTATCGATACAACCACAAATGTAATGTTGAGTGTTTCCTAGAAAAGACAGATGATAAACAAATGTGTAAGCACTAACTATTCTTGGACCCTGGCAGTCAAAATGAAAACAATATGGAGACAGAAGAAGATTCCAGCACTGAGCCTTTTAACACAATATAAAAAAAAAAAAAAAGATCAAATATGTGCTGTAGTAATAAAAGTCTCCAAGAATTCAACATCTTGATTTTTTGAGTGGTTGACAAAGTTGGCACACCATTTTCCTGTTTTTATAGCTTACTTACACAAGTTATTCATGCAGCACTCCTGTCAAGTTTGAAACCCCATTTCGGATTGCTATTATATTAATTGTATTTATTTTGTCATCCGTCCAACATGAATGCACTCCCATGTAAAATTTGGGAAGCATCACAGAGTGTTATTTAGCAAATACCACATTGGCTGCTTATTTCTGCTACATTTCCAAAGAAGTGGGACTTATTATGTTTGATGCAATGAGCTAAGTGGGAGACCCAAGTCTGGTGTCATAACATGCTGATTCAGCCATACATCATTACAGTAATCCCTCGTTTATCACAGATAATTGGTTCCAAAAACCACCCGCGATAAGTGAAATCCACGAAGTACGGTCACCCTCTCATCTGTGAATCAATTGCGCACAATACTACAAGCTGCTTGGGCGATGTGGCAACCTGTGCAGTCTACCAACCTTTTGTTTTGACTAATCACGGCAACAGAAATCCTAATTAGGAAATTATTTAAACACAACCCTGTGGATGTGATGTGCGAGTCAAAATTTGTGTCTGCTGAAACGGACGGTCCTGGACAGGTGAATTTTCAGTCACAGCCAATTCATACAACACATCATTTGTTCCAGTCTGTAATAAAATTAGTAAAACTCCACAGTAAATCTCCATATTTAAAAACCCAAACTGGGTTAACAGATGTTAAACAGAAAACCATTGTATAAAAGCGGTGCATGGGTGTGAACTGCATCCACAGCCATCTGTTGTAAATCTTTCTATGTCAAAGCTACAAAAAGGTCTTTTGATAGGGAAATACCAATTTATTTGAACATAAATCTTACACTTTTTTGTGGAACATCATAAAAACAACTTCCTTGTTCCTCACCACACTCTAGTTTCACTGTGCTTGCCTTGGCTACAGGCAGACCTTGCATTTTCTTTGTGGTGTGTCCTTTTTAGTGGTGGCAGCTTGCCGGTTCTGAAGAGCCGCAGAGTCCAGCCCAGCATTCATATGCTATGAAGGAGATGCTTCTGAATGATCTCCACCACTTCTATATGCTCAACCTTTAAATTATCAATACAAAAAATAACTATAAAACTGATTGATCAAGTGTGAAGTATATTCCTTTTACTCGGCTTTTTCTACACCCCGAGAATCGGTATCTCTTGGGCTGCTGGATTCACAATCTGAAATTTACTGAAATATGTACCACACATTTCAGTGACTTTTCCATGACATTGGCAGACTAGGGTGGTGGTTCCCCTCTTTAAGAAGGGCCACCGGAAGGTGTGTTCCAATTACAGGGGAATCACACTCCTCAGCCTCCCTGGTAAGGTCTATTCAGGGGTACTGGAGAGGAGGGTCCGTCGGGAGGTTGAACCTCAGATTCAGGAGGAGCAGTGTGGATTTCGTCCTGGCCGTGGAACAGTGGACCAGCTCTACACCCTCGGCAGGATCCTCAAGGGGGCATGGGAGTTCGCCAAACAAGTCCACATGTGGTTTGTGGACTTGGGTCTTGTTCACGAGTGAGGGGAGGATGGAGCGCGAGATCGACAGGCGGATCTGTGCAGCGTCGGCAGTAATGCGGACTCTGTACCGGTTTGTCATGGTGAAGAGAGAGCTGAGCCAAAAGGCAAAGCTCTCAATTTACCGGTCGATCTCAGCTCCTACCCTCACCTATGGTCACGAGCTATGGGTCGTGACCGAAAGAACGAGATCCCAGATACAAGCGGCCGAAATGAGTTTCCTCCGCAGGGTGTCCGGGCTCTCCCTTAAAGATGGGGTGAGAAGTTCGGTCATCTGGGAGAGACTCAGAGTAGAGCCGCTGCTCCTCCACGATGAGAGGAGCCAGATGAGGTGGCTCAGGCATCTCATCAGGATGCACCCCGGACGCCTCCCTGGGGAGGTGTTACGGCCATGTCCCACCGGTAGGAGACCCCATGGACGACCCAGGATGCGCTGGAGAGACTATGTCTCTCGGCCGGCCTGGAAATGCCTTGGGATACCCCGGGATGAGCTGGATGAAGTGGCTGGGGAGAGGGAAGTCTGGGAGTCCCTCCTAAAGCTGCTGCCCCTGCGACCCGACCCCGGATAAGCGGAAGATGGATGGATGGATTTTCCATCTTTTCACCTCTCATGCACGCATGCAAAAATGCCGCCTGTAATTGTCCTCATCTACAACATGTATGATCTGTACAAACAGTGGGGGAAAGAAATATTTAGTCAGATACGAATTGTGCAGTTTCTCCCACTTAGGTCTGTAATTTTCATTATAGCTACACTTGAAGTGTAAGGAACCAGATGTGAAAAACTAATTCTGGAAATCACATTTTAGGATTTTTAAAATGTTATTTGTACATTATGTTGGAACATTTGTTCAATAACAAATACTCAAGGTGGTTTAGAGCTCCATGCAAGATAACATCCCCATGGTGTTATAGCTTCACAGTTCTTTATCTCTAATGCTCGCAATGCTAATAGTAATTACCTGGAGGCTGCCTTCTCTGCGGGATTCCGGAAGAAGATCTAACCCCCACTTCTAGATTCCCTACTCTTATAGTCTTGCCCACCTATCTGCAAGAGACCACTTTGTCTATCCTGTGTGATAATGTGTGACCTTAAGAGTGTCATGGAGAAGCAAAAGCCAGTAGAAGCAAAAGAAGGGACACAGCAAGATAACAGCATAGTTAATACATGTGCTAAAGAGGCCTATTCTAACAGTGTGATCAAAATGATCATGCTTCAGCCAGTTTATTACTGGCCCATCTGAAGTCTGCCAGAGAGCATGTATGATCCAGAAAATAATTGTGAGATTGTCATGTGATCAGACGAAACCAAAATAGTACTTTTTGGCACAAACTCAACTCATCATGTTTGGAGGAAGAAGAATGCTGATTTGCATCCTAAGACAGTGGTTCTTAACCTGGGTTCGGTGAGTTGGCTTCAGGGGTTCGGCAGAGCTGGTATGTCATTGCCCCGCCCCGCCGAACACACCGGTAGCATCCCGCTCCCTTCCCCGTCCGCGGACGGCCGAACACACGGTTAGAATTAGAGTAGGGGTTATGTTACGGTCTAGGTTAAAGCTATTGTTAGTTTTAGATTTTCATTAAGGACAGGGTTACATTACAGTAGATTTTCATTAAGGACAGGGTTACATTACAGTTTGGTTTAGGTGTTAGCTTATGGTTACAGTTACAATTCCAGTTTAAAGGTTGGGTTACGTTGTGAGGTCAGAGTCACTGAAGCACTGATGTACCAGGAAGACACAAATAAACTTTTTTGTGGTCCAAGTATGAAGTTTATATCATTCAGCCCATCCATAAATCCTATCAACATCCAAAGCTTACCCACTCCCCCAGCAATGCGGTCTATGCCACTCTCCCGTCTTTCTCTGCTGCATTTTCATGCAGTCTTCTTTCTTTCCTACTTTTGCTTTCATCATCACCACCATCATCATCATCATTCCACTTTGTTTCTAGCTCAATGTTCAGCCTGGCCTCATCTCCCTGGAAGAGGATAATTACCAAATGGGGACACAATGTTTTAATAGTGATTTTTGAGGTCACTAACTCACTCACGTTTTCCTGGTATTTTTGCCCTCTGCTGTGAAACTTTCCAGTGTTCCTGTTTGCCCCCCCAACCCCTCCCTTCCTTCCCTCGGTGCACACATGAGTCCATAGAGCGAATGTTGTAGGAGTAATCACTGTAATCCCACAGTCTCACAGGAGTTGGCAGGGCACCCTGCTTGTCTTGGAACATTGTGTCCATGCAGTGCGGTGTAAGTTGTGCGTCGCAAACGTGAGTGTGGAGAATGTGGCACGGTTTTGCAAAATGTCACCCTATTAAGTTCAACCATGCCAAAGCTACATTTGGGTTTCAAATGATCCACAGAGCAAACGTTTAAAACATAACAACGACATTTTGCATAGAAGGGACATTTAAACCCCTCCGTGAGTCGTCACCTTATCGTGGTGGAGGGGTTTGCATGTCCTAATGATCCTAGGAAGCCATGTTGTCTGGGGTTTCATGCCCCTGGCAGGGTCACCCATGGCAAAAGGGTCCGAGGTGAGGGGCCAGACAAAGCACGGCTCACACGAACCCCTTATGAAGAAAACAACAAATGGACTTCGTTTTCCCTTGCCCGGACGTGGGTCACCGGGGCCCTCCTCTGGAGCAAGGCCTGGAGGTGGAGCTCGAAGGCGAGCGTCTGGTGGCCGGGCCTTCACCCATGGGGCATGGCCGGGCACAGCCCAAAAAGGAAACGTGGGTCCTCTTTCCCATGGGCTCACCACCTGTGTGAGGGGCCAAAGGGTTCGGGTGCAAAGTGAGCTAGGCGGCGGTCCGAGCCTCACCTGCAGAAGCTGGCTCTTTGGACATGGAATGTCACCTCTCTGGCTGGAAAGGAGCCTGAGCTGGTGTGCGAGGCAGAAAAGTTCCGACTAGACATCGTCGGACTTGCCTCCACACACACTTTGGGTTCTGGTACAAGCCCTCTCGAGAGGAGCTGGACTCTCTTCCACTCTGGAGTTGCCCATTGTGAGAGGCATCGAGCAGGTGTGGGTATACTGATTGCCCCCCGGCTGGGCAATAAGTCGAAGCCATTCACGCCGTGATGGCTCAAGTCATTAAGGACAAACTCTTCAATTTTTTTTATTTTTTTTTTTTGTATTCAATGTTTTACCAGGTAAGCCAATTGAGAACACTTTCTCATTTACAATGGCGACCTGGAGGCAAGGTGTGTGAAGTGTCTTGCTCAAGGATACAACGACATGTGACTGTGACAGAGCTGGGATCGAACCGCCAATCCTCCGGTTACTAAACGATCCACTCTACTGCCTGAGTCACAGCCGCCACAAATCAAATCAATCAATCAAATCAACACATCTAATTAATTTTTTACTATAATTAAATTCCTCCATGGACTTCGGGTGAGGGGACGGGTCCTGACTGTTGTTTGTGTCTATGCACCAAACAGCAGCTCAGAGTACCCACCCTTTTTGTGCCTATGCACCGAACAGCAACTCAGAGTACCCACCCTTTTTAGGGTCCTTGGAAGAAGTCCTGGAGAGCGATCCTTCTGGGGACTCCATCGTTCTACTGAGTGACTTCAATGCTTACGTGGGCAATAACAGTGAGACCTGGAAGGGCGTGATTGGGAGTCAAGACCTGGTGGGCTTTCAAGTAGGTTGTTTTGTAATCTGTGAAAAAATATATCTTCATGTACCATTTTAATCCCACTAAAGGACAACAACGCAATAACAATAATAATGTATTCCCCAAAGCACAGAAATATTAAGTATGTTTTAAACACATATCTAAACCTTTAAAAGACCTGGCATTTAAACACAAAGAATCCTAACATCTTAAATATGCAGTATTTATAGTATTAATATAGTATTAAGTACTAGAATATACAGTACATTTTAGTACAAATTTTATTTCCATGCCTGCAACTCAAAAAAGAAAGATGGCAATAAATATTTGAAGTAAAGCGCTATAGACCTCTTAGCCCTAAATTTCAAGTAACAATGAACAGGGAAATTAGGCCTAACTTTCAAGTAAAACAGAATAGGAGGATTTTGCATGTTACATTGCGCAACATTTGAAATTCCTGCAGTTTGCCTACTATGCAGTAATAAAATGCTGCCAGCCAGATTCTGCACGTCTCGTTTCCGCACGGAGCATTCTTGCGTCAAGCATAAACCGAGCTTCACCGTCAATCGTAAATCCAACATGACCGCTGCTCAAATTGTTTTTGGATGAGCAAGTGTCCCGCCTACTCACGTAACTGCCTTTTATTGAGTTGAGTAGACAACTACTTTGCCGGGATTCCGTCCAACAGTGACCATTTCTTGTCTGAATTAGAAAAAAATACAATATCATACACATTGTAAACTATTTTGTCCCAAAATTATCATTTGGTTTGTTTTGTAATGTTACATAACGTGACAGCTTTTTTCCCTATACTTGAGAATAGCTTGAAAAATAAAACCTAATGACTGGTCAACGATCCAACAAAGATTGCAAACCACTTATTTTTTGATGAACCGTGATTTACTTTTTTAAGTTTGACCTATAAAACTGGATTTTACTTTGTGTTGTAACTTATACCTGTGACCTTCCAGAAAAAATGTTCACCTGTTGCTGAAACTAACTCTTGATTACAAACATTACTAAATATAGCGATATTTTTTTTATTATTATTATTTATCAGATCAAAAACATGATCTGGAAATGTTTAAAAAAATCAGTGTTATCCTATGGGTCATGTATTGGTTCTCCTGTGATTGTGCATGTGGTTGTAAGTGTTTTGAGTTCTCAGCTGGCAGGTGCCTGCGAACGCGTGTTTACGTCTTGCTCCCATTTGATTTGTTTGCATGAAACGATCTTAACGAAGCAGTATGAAGATGACAAAGTCGCCATTCACTCTTAGGCCAGACCGAATTCAACCTGACACGTCTGGCCCGTCGCGAGTCTATTCATTCCTCGATCGCACCTATCACTACTGCCCAAAGTGCCAATTTGAAGGAGCATTTGGGGAATATAACTCATGTTGTACGTGCCTTGAGGTTGTCACAGAAATGAAGCACAAAGGTGTAAAGAACTGCTTGAGCCTCGCCGTGGCTCCTGGCAGCATGCTGGCACAGCCCCGGCTGTAGGAATGCTGTTGCCCATCTGTCAACATGGAGCTGCCTTAGCTGGCAGATACCACAGAGAGGATTTTGTTACCTGGCTCTGGGTGCATTTCAGAAGCTGGCCTAGAAGTAGCGTTAGGCCTTGGAGCTCCAGGAAGATTGTGAGCTTGAATAAGAAGTGTGTGCAAGAGCTCATCTGTCTAGTAAATACAGTTGTTTACTTCAGGCGGACTTTATTGAGCTATAAAACAACAAATATAGAGCTGTGCTGCGAGCTCATCTCACTCACACATTCTCCTTCACCTCCTTGCTTAAAAACCTAGCATGAATGGTCTTCTCTATCACATGGCAGGGCAAGTGACCACAAGGTGGCGCAAATTCCCAGGCAAACTCTATACAAAGCAGCTGTCCCGCAAGCGGGATTCTGGAATGTTGAAGAATTTGCGGGGTTTTGCGCCACCATGTGGCCACTTGGCCAGTCAGGTACACCGTTAAAAAATGAGTTCCTGGAGATCTGAATAACATTATGACATTTACCGTTTCAGACTAAGGGACATTTTGCAACAGGTTTGGGATGCCTTCACTTTTGACTTGAGCAAGTCAAAAGCATGCTACCTCGGGTTAAGATCCCGCCACTGACCCGCTTTGAAGTAGTTTTCCGGTATGAAACTTATTTTGCTTTACTTCTAAAGTCAACTTGTGCAATGAGAGTAGTTGTATATGTTTGCAGTGAAATGGTTAATAATTGACCTAACAATGAAATATAAACAATCTTATCATTTGTTTCTGACACTTTTGGCTATAAACACAACCTGAGTCAAATTGGCCAAGGGACATTAATGTTCTCCTGGCAAATGAAAACAATGGTGGGTGGGGGTTAAAGAACATAACATTTCAGAGTCAATATACGGAGAAGTAAATGTACAGATTACAATCCAAATCATACCGCATCATGTGTCAAACATGGCCAAGGCGACGCTATAGGTTGGTAGCCTTGGCTAATGATCGCTGCTAATCCAACAAGATCATTTTTGTTAACTGATAACTGTTGACAGAGGGAAAATAATGTGGATTTTGAGGTGTATAGGCAAGTTGATACTTTTTCAAAGCAAAGAAAAATAGACATTAGCATATGCAACTCCAAAGCATAAACTCAAAATTTAGCTAAATCCAAGAGCTGATTTTTCATCCAACATTGAGTGACAGTTGTGTTTACTCACCCTCCCAAAATGACTGTTATATAATACTGTTTTATATGATTGATATATTAGTTCTAAATAAGAAGAAATGCTTTCATTTTTTAAATACTTGTCAATTGAACTGTAATAATGTGAGTCCGGTAACGCACATCTTGTTGACTGTCAATGCTATGAGCTTCCCTGCCTGTCAAAGCCTGGGAATAAGGAACTGGAACAGACTTGATTCTGTCAGACACAGTGTGCGTGCCAAGATGACGACACCATGTTCGATGTTTTAAATTGCTACCCAATTAAAGAGTGGTGGTGAAAATGGGTGTGGAGCAAGTCAACAGTGTGCGTTTGTGTGCAGACCTCAAACTTGATGGCAACTATAGAGGCCCATCCTTGACCAAACACGTGCACAGACACCAGTAGTCAGCTTTAAATAGACAAACAACCATTCACACTTACATACACATCTATGGACAATTAAGAGTCCTGAATGAACCTCATAGGCATGTTTTGGCACGTGTTACGAAGCCATAGGACCAGGAGAAATACGCCAACTTTCAACCGAGAGGCGGATGTGATAACCATTAAAAGTCATAATGCTCTTTTCCATTATTATTTGGAATAACCTTATCCGAATTCCTAAGTTTGAGTAGTTCAACAATGGGTATAACTTATGTGCCACATAACTATATACTGTAGATATATTTCGTTGCATTGGTTTCAACGTAGTACTATTCTAGTATAGTGCTGCCCTCTTGTGGTCAAAGTATGTACAGACTTTTTCAACCATCACTGAGCCAAACAAGACTGGCAGGCATTCGTAGCTCGAATGCAACAGTACAAACAGTACATACATGCTTCGAACCTACTTTGCGGCAAGATACGTTGTCGCTTCGCTATATTCCCATCAATTCAACAAAATACCATTGTTTCTTTATATTATCAATGTTTCAATGATGAACAAACCAACACTAACATTTCTTAACTCAAAAATATAAACTATGATCATAGGAAACTTCTGCTACTCCTTCACTGACTCAGATAAATGAGTTGTTTTAACACAAGGTTGTTGGCTAAACAGCATTCGAGGCCAACTCAGGATGATTCCTATTGAATACAAACAAGTGTTTGTCTTCCCTTGCTCGTCTCCAGTTCCCCTCATTCAATTCACTTCCGTTGTCAGACAACATTGGTACATTATTGTGTGCCATGACTGGATGTGTTTGTGTCTTCCCTCAGGAAATAAATAAAATAGGCCCACAAACATTTGAAGACAACATTGGTGAAGTCATATTAACCCTCCTATTGTCTTCAAACATAATTAAAAAATTTGGTCCTTAGAGTCAATTTGACTCCAGGCACATATACCTTCAGAAAATAATTGACAGAATTTTATTGGGTTTCCTCCCACATCCTAAAGACATGCTTGATAGGTCGATTGAGAGCTCCAAATTGTCCCTAGGTGTGAGTGCGAGTGCAAAAGGTTGTTTGTCTCTGTGTGCCCTGCGATTGGCGGGCAACCGGTTCAGTCAGGGTGTCCCCCGCCTACTGCCCGTTGACAGCTAGGATAGGCTTCAGCACACCCGCGACCCCCGTGGGGACTAAGCGGTTCAGAAAATGGATGGATGGATTATTGCCCACGCTTTTGTGAATGGCTCTTTGTTTATTGGTTGAATACATAAATACAGTAATCCCTCGTTTTTCGCTCGGGTTACACGTTCAGAAAAGAACCCGTGATAGGTGAAATCCGTGAAGTAGAAATCTTGTTTTTTTTACCATTATACAGATATAACATTGAAACCAAAGGATATAACCTGTTTTCAGGCCCAAGCATTAGTTTAACAGAGACTTAACACTTTCTACCAGATAACTACAGTAAAGTAATAATTTTAATCAACGTACCTGCCTCTGCGGCCTGACTCCGCTGTGGTGTCTTTTTCATCTGAAGCCATAACAATGCACTGTGAAAAAAAAACACAGTGAGGCCGTGAAAGGTGAACCATGATATAGCGAGGGATGACTGTAATCCCATGTAGATCATTGAGCTGACCTCTCTAGCGTCATCTCATCAGGTCAAATCTTTAAATAAGAATGAATTTATTTTGACATTCCATCCATCCATCTTTTTCCGCTTATCCGGGGTCGGGTCGCGGGGGCAGCAGCTTTAGGAGGGACTCCCAGACTTCCCTCTCCCCAGCCACTTCATCCAGCTCATCCCAGGGGTTCCCAAGATGTTCCCAGGCCAGCTGAGAGACATAGTCTCTCCAGCGCGTCCTGGGTCGTCCACAGGGTATCCTACCGGTGGGACATGCCCGTAACACCTCCCCAGGGAGGCGTCCGGGGTGCATCCTGATGAGATGCCTGAGCCACCTCATCTGGCTCCTCTCAACGTGGAGGATCAGCGGCTCTACTCTGAGTCTCTCCCAGATGACCGAACTTCTCACCCCATCTTTAAGGGAGAGCCCGAACACCCTGCGGAGGAAACTCATTTCGGCCGCTTGTATCCGGGATCTCGTTCTTTCGGTCACGACCCATAGCTCGTGATCATAGGTGAGGGTAGGAGCTGAGATCGGCTGGTAAATTGAGAGCTTTGCCTTTTGGCTCCGTTCTCTCTTCACCCCGACAGACAGGTACAGAGTCCGCATTACTGCTGACACTGCACTGATCCACCTGTCGATCTCGGCTGCGAACCGCTCCAGTGAGAGCTGGAGATCACGGCTTGAAGAAGCCAACAGCACCACGTCGTCTGCAAAAAGCAGAGACGCGATGCTGAGGTCCCCAAACCAGACAACCTCAACGTCTCGGCTGCGCCTAGGAATTCTGTCCATAAAAATTATGAACAGAATCGGTGACAAAGGGCAGCCTTGGCGGAATCCAACCCTCACTGGGAACGAATGCGACTTACTGCCGAAAATGCGGACCAAACTCTGACATCGGTGATACAGGGACCGAACCGCCCTTATCAGTTGGCTCGGCACCGTGTACTCCCGAAGCACCCTCCACGGAACTTCCCGAGGGACACGGTCGAACGCCTTCTCCAAGTCCACAAAACACATGTGGACTGGTTGAGCGAACTCCCATGCCCCCTCGAGGATCCTGCCGAGGGTGTTGAGCTGGTCCACGGCCAGGACGAAAGCCACACTGCTCCTCCTGAATCCAAGGTTCCACCTCCCCACGGACCCTCCTCTCCAGCACCCCTGAATAGACCTTACCAGGGAGGCTGAGGAGTGTGATTCCTCTGTAGTTGGATCACACCCTCCAGTCCCCCTTCTTAAAGAAGGGAACCACCACCCCAGTCTGCCAATGCAGAGGTACTGTCCCCGATATCCACGCGATGTTCCAGAGGCGTGTCAGCCAGGACAGCCCCACAACATCCAGAGCCTTTAAAAACGCCGGGCGGAGCTCATCCACTGGAGGTCCACTCGAACTCAATGTCCCCCGGGACGTGGGAAAAGCTCTGCCGGAGGTGGGAGTTGAAGCTCTTCCTGACAGGGGATTCTGTTAGACATTCCCAGCAGACTCTCACAGAGCGTTTGGGTCTGCCAGGTCGGACTGGCATCTTCCCCCACCATCGGACCAACCCACCGCCAGGTGGTGATCAGTTGACAGCGCCGCCACTCTCTTCACCCGAGGTGTCCAAAACATGCGGCCGCAAATCCGATGACACGACTACAAAGTCGATCATCGAACTGCGGCCTGTGATGTCGTAGTGCCAAGTGCACACATGGACACTCTTATGTTTGAACATGGTATTCATTATTGACAATCGGTGTCGAGCACAGAAGTCCAATAATAGAACACCGCTCGGGTTCAGGTCGGGGGGGGCGTTCCCCCCAATCACGCCCTTCGAGGTCTCACTGTCATTGCCCACGTGAGCATTGACATTTGACATTTTCATACAAATTTATTCCTCAACCTTAAACCAAGTGCAAGCAAGCACAGCCCCCGTTTGGTTGTTCCGACACATTCCGACGCAGGGGTGTCCAAACATTTTGCAAGGAGGACCAGATTTGATGAAGTGAAGGGGCCCAGGGACCAACAGTTTTTTCAGACATTTTTAACTACAAAAATTTCATGCAAATACACACTGTTATAAAACAAATTTTATTGTCACAATTGTCTTTATTTTTCAAATGACAAAATAACCAAATATAAGCCACTCAGGCAGACGTGAACAACTCTAAAAACACAAATTCTGCCTTTCATTCATATCTGAAGAGTCAGATAACATTGAACAAACTGTATGAAATACCTTAAATTTACATGAGTTTAAAATTATTTTTGCATGAACATTTTAAACAGTAGTTATAAGTAATGCAAAGTTGTCTGTTGATATTACAACTTAGAACAAGTGAATTTTGCTCTTGTCATTTACAACATGTTTCAGAAAGTAAGTTTGTGTCACATCTACAGGTTCATAACATCAACAGTATTAACATGGCCACTTCGTAATATTTAGTAATATTTACTTTCGATTTACTTTTGATTCAGCCCCGCGTGAAGAATCACTGTTGTGATGCCAGTTCAGCTTGGAGCTGCTTCACTTCATCTGCGCGGTCACTCCCTGTTAACTTGTCATATGTGTTAGCATGTTTAGTCTGATAGTGTCTCTTTAGGTTGAAATCCTTAAACAAGACAACCGTCTCTTTACAAATTAGACAAACACAATTGCCTTGATTTTGAGTATTGTAATTCCTTTTTCTCTTGAAAGCGAAGGCCCCCAATGTCAAATTTCCTTGTTTTCTTTGCAGTCGCCATGGCAGAAATGAGCGGCGCTGGAGAGGGATGGTGCTGCCACCTTTAGGTAATAGGAGGAATTGCAGTTCCAAGGTTCATTTTTAATCAGTTCGACAGTGCAGGCGGGCCATAAATAATACTTTATATAACCGAAGCTGCGGGCCGTATGAAATCTGACCGGGGGCCGGATTTGGCCTGCGGGCCGGACTTTGGACATGCCTGTTCTAACGGAAACACATGGCTCCACGGACTAATCTACCCAGCTGTACTCTACCTGACTTGTTTTTTTTTCTTTTAGGGACCTCCTCCTTTGTGGTTCTAAGTAGCCCGGTTCTAAAATGTGACGAAAATATCTTGGAGGCAATGATTAGTTCTTTACTTGCATTTTGCTTGCAAACACAAAAAAATTACCATAACTTTCGGACTATAAGCCACACCTTTTTTGTCAAATTTTGAACCCTGCGGCTTATAGTTCGGTGCGGCTTATATAGGATTTTTTCCGTGATTTTTGTGATGGCTTGATCACTTTTATACACTCGTAAAAAGGCTGTGGGCCGCTATTGTGCGGCACCGCTTTGCTGGGCGGCGGGATATATGACACGGTCACTGGGGAGAAAAGTGGTGTGTTGATCGCATGTCCATCCGCCAGGCAAATAGTGCCGTATAATTCACACAAAGAAGAGAGAACGAGATCAAGACGGACATTACTGAAAGGAAGCTTTTTCCACAAACCGTCATCATGGGGGGCCTATATATACGGATGTATCATGTCCCACATTTCAAAAAACAAACAAAAATAAGTCTGAGGTACTTCTTAAGCATGTTTGCTTTTGCTTCCACAGTCCTTTGATTCAATTATGCATTGATTGATTTTTTTGTCCTCTCGCTGAAATAATCAAGACACAAACCAAGCACCAGATACAAAAGGCATCGCACTCTCCTTTGTAGCGTGTGCGAGCAGTTCACATGTGAAACTAGCTACTGACTTTGCGTTTTAACACAACGCACAATTGGAATTATTTTCAGTGGCTTTCGATCCCTTGTCCTGAAGAAAGGAAACATGCTTATGTTCCCACCTAAAGATTGACAAGTTGTCTTGCACAATTCTTTTAGTGGAGAACATTCAGAGAATGAAATTGAAATTGATTTTTTTTTGGCCTCCACGTGAATTCGGATCCTCTGCACTGGCGGATTGTGACATTTTTCATCAAACATTTTGTATTCACCATTACAGAATGCAATGCTTTGGATGATCATGTCATTTGGCAAAGACGGGTCCCCCCACGCCACTCCCACTTCCCAGTCAGTGTTGTCTTTCACCTCAACGTCCCACATGTGCTTCCCCGGGACAAAAGGTATACCCAGTACATTGCACCGCTTGAATCTCTCAGGATTGTTTGGAAGCTCCTGCTTTTTTCCAAACCTCACACTGGTTAGATCTTCAGACAGATCGAGCTCATCACGGGCTGTGTTTGCGTCCAGAATGACAGGACTGTAGGAGACCATCTTATTCATTTGTTCCCACACGTTGAACTTGAGGTTACCCACATGTTTGGCTTCGTCCAGCATGGCTCCTTTGAGCTGCATGGGCTTGTCTGGCAGCTTCAATTTATTGTTTTTTTGACTCTTGCAGTTCTTCAGGAAACGTGCGGTACATTTCAATTGCTTCTCTTTGGACTTGATCTCAGCTGAGAGAGTGAAAATGTCTTTTTGGAGATCCTTCAACTTATTCCTTATCATCCGAATCTTCTTTTTCTCTTCCTCCTTCACAGCAGACAACCTGGCCTCCTCCTGAACCTTTAGGAAGTCACGAAACTCCTTGAAATCTTTCTTAATCTTGGTTTCTACCTGCTCCCTCTGGATCTTGATATACTTTTCTTGGTCGTTGCAGTCCTTTTTAATCTTTTCATAGTCTTCAAGTTTTGTCTTTGCATCCTGCAGGTCGGCACACAATTTGTCTTTGAAACGCTTTTTAGCTGTAATGATGGTATCGAATTCGTGGCCAGCGTGGATTTGTTCATCTTTACAACTGCGGCACACAAAGTCCATGTCGTTCAAACAATAGTGTGTGTATTTCTTCTTGTGCAAGCTGCATATGTCCTCCAACACATTTCTCAGATCTATCGGTGTCTCGCTCACATTGCTCGGATCTATCGGTGTCTCGCTCACATTGCTCAGAGGTATCGGTGTCTCCATCGATCTACACCTTTTCCTACAAAGTAAAACATCAAACATTCACCGACGCCGCTACGTAAACATGCCACGAAACGAAACGAAAATACAGTCCTGAAAGCTATCTTGCTAGATATGAAAACGAGTAGAAATGGGACTGAATGGAAACGCGATCTTACAGTTCCTACTCGATATGCGCATTATACACCCGAAAAGGTTAGCACAACTCAAAAAAGGTTGTTAGTTTATCGAGTTGAGTTCCCTCGCAGTTTTACGCTTTATTGCAAAAAAACTGCGTTCCATGTTACTTAAGGGGCTCCGTACGCGTGAGAAAACATATGGATTGCATGCAGAACATGTGAATAAATTGTCACATTCAAAACTTACAGTCCAGCGATGCCAACTGTTGTTGCGTCTGTTTGCTGTGGTCAGTCGTGAACTCTTGAGACCGCCAAAAAATCAGTTGCAAATGTTCTCCTTCAGTTTGCATTAAAAGTACCCCTGGCGTGCTCTAGCGCCGCCTCTCTACTTGGAAGGTGAGTCAGGTAAACCTGCAGTGAAACCATTTCCCAAGCTGTTCACTTCTCCAAGATGAGTTTGTTGATGAGCTTCAAGAATAACAACTGAAGGGGAGTGATGCAAAAGTTCCCTCCAGATGCTCTTATCCCAAGTGCAATTAATAACAAAAATACTGTACAGGGTCCCAATTCATCTGCTTACAGTGAAAACATTTTACAAAAAAATAAACACCACAATGTGAGAAAATTCATTATTACACATAAAATGAAAGAGAAGAATATCAGGCAGAAAGCACTTGAAAGTAACACCTGGAAATCAAATGACTTTCTGACACACATTCAACAGACACAAAACTAATCACCCCCCCTCTCCATTTTAATAACAAAATAAGTTGTGCTGAGAATCAGAAATGTCAACACCCTCAGGAAATATCCCACTTGAGATGCTGCATCCAAAAGAGATGCATAAATATAGAGCCATAATGATACCTAAAATGTTACCTCAAGTACAATGTAGAATGTTTCATAAATTTCCTTTGTTTCCAAAGTCTTATTTTATTAATTTCCTTCTTCAAGAAATGGTTCTGGCCAGCAGGAATTGGGCGTCCTCCTTGCACCGCAACACCCGTTGCATTTTGAAGGTATTGGCTGAGGTGAGAGAGGAACTAATCATGCGCCGGCGCAGTTCAGCAAAGGTGCCACGGCCCACCAGCTGCACCCGCGGCGGTCCGATGCTGCCTTTGATGCGGAACGAGCGGTACACCACTGACGCCTGTTGCAGGCATGCGTCCAGCTGCAGAGCAAAATCCACTGAGTCCAAAATCATACTGGAGTCATTCGACGGACAGGGAGTCACCTTGTGGCGCTGTTCTTCGCTGAGATTCCTCACGCCCGTCAGTTCCAAAAAGACCTGGTAGTGCGGGTCGCAGCCGCCCACCAAATCCCCTACGGATGGAAAAAAACAACAACAAATAAGCGCACAGAGAACCTTCCATATGCAAATTAGGTATCATGTAGTAAAACAATAGAAGTAATCAATGAAACTGTTTCACTTTTAAAAAACAAAATGCATAAAATTATCACATGAGAAAGACGATACTTTACAAAAAAGATATAATATACTGGATATCCCATTTTTGCTGCCGTACCCATAATCACGCTCTCAGCACAGCAGTAGTCGAGCAGGCGAGCAGCGGGCCACTGCGCCACGGCTTTCTTCAAAGAGTCCAGGAACAATGCCTCTGACATTTTCTCACCACGAACGTTCAGCATCTGACCGCGCCTGCAAGTGCACGCTCACCAGTCACAATATTAGGCACACCTGAATTGTTTGGGCTGACAAAACACATGACAAAAATCCTGTCACACACCACACTAAAAGGCACAAGCCGAGTTAGATCTCTGCGGGTGTGCCACATACCCAATAAAGTTATTTACCTGTATTGAAACTCTACAATGGGACATTGGTTATGGAATCCCACCACTTTCACCACATCGCCGATACGATACCTGGAGCCAAGAAATAAAAAAGGACAAAATTGGTGTGAGCCCACTCTTGATTTCAGTGGCACCGGTAAATGTTCCCTCAGAACAAACTTGAGAACCCACCTGAAGAGCCCGGCGGCGTTGGTGAGCACCAGCTCATAGTTTTGTCCCTCCTTCACGTCCTCCATGAGAAAAGTGGCTGGTGCCTCGTCATTCTCCATGTGGCTCTCTGGTAGGAACTCACAGAACATGGAGCGAGGGCACAGCAGGTAACGCCGGGCGGGCTCTTCGGGCCAAAGGTTCACCCCGATCAGACCTGTATGGGACCCCACATGCAGTCTTACCTTGATGACCATTATGAGTATCACAAATAAATTAGGAAGCTACTATAACAATAACGTCATTCTAGTTGGAAAATATTGTAATTGTAAAGTAGTAGAAAATAAGTTCTAAACAAGAATAAAGTTTTAATTTTACAATCTAAAAAAAAATAAGTTTAGCAAGAGCTAAAATGTAATTTTACAAAAACTCAGTTTCTGACACGCTGCAATTATACAGTTTGAAAACAGGAAAAATAAACTTTGTGCAAAGGGTATAGTAAGATTATTCCATGGAAAAAATATTACTGTCTACATGAGATGAAAGGCAAAGATTTGGAATGACACCTTCCGTAGCAGCGTAGAAAGGCGAGTAGAAAGGGATGCCGCTGCAGAAGTTGTCCCTCAGCATCTCGCCGTAGATCTGATTGGAGCCCGAGTCCACAGCCAGAACCAAGTTGAGGAAGGGCCAGAGGCGGCCGGCGATGCCCTGGAAGCCAGCCCCAAAGTGGGCCCGGAGGATGGCCGCTCTCTCCGGGTCGGGCCGGCTCAGGGCCTCCAGCTCGGCTCTCAGGTGTGGCTCCAGATGGAGAGCCTCGCTCACAGTGCCGCACTCCACGTCCTCCGTCAGTTCCTGCCAGCGCTCCTGGAAAATGCACCAAATGTTCAGTCCACATTTGAATCCACTCAGTGCAGGGGGTGCTAAATTTATTTTTGTGTCAGGCGACTTTGTAGATACGGCTTCTCTCAGAGGGCTGTTATCACAGTGAAATCAAATGAATATTTAATTGTTGCATCATAACATCACATATTACACAAAAGTATGCTAGATTACGAGCATTGAAATCCGATGTCAGTGATAGCAGTTTGTTCAATTATTGTTCAAGATATTGTAAAAATTGTTGAAAAATGCTATTACACATGACAAATATTTTGGTACAGATTTTAGCAAGGGTCATTGAAGTTGACAGACCTTATTTGCTTTCACAGGGCATAAAATGATCTGGCGGGCAAAATCAGGCACCCGGGCCTTGACTTTGACGCCATGACTTTTGATTGATAGAACTTTATTCATCCCACAGCGGGGAAATTCACTTGTCACAGCAGCGCATATGAGTGCAAGAATAACACGAGTAATAATACTTGGGGCAAATTCGTGTTACAACCTAAGGAACCTTAAAGGGCTCACTGCATATCATTCCTCAATTGAAAATCTACTGAGAAAACTTTAAAGTGATAGTGAAACAGGTGCTAATTTCACTAGAATAAAGTGGTTATTATTTGAGGAATTAAGATCTAATAAAACAAATTGTAACCGCATAAATTCTTTCTTTTAATCAAGTATACTGTTAAATTACAAAAAACAAGTCACATTTTACAAGAATAAAGATGTAAATTATTTGAGACAAAAATCTTGTTTTTGCTTGACAACAGTTCAAATACATTTGAAAATATTTTATAACCATTCAAAAAGTCATATCACATTATGTTTGTAATCTTCTGAGGAAAAAGTATTTGACAAGAAAACGTCACAATTTTGAAAGAAAACATTGCTGTGAATAGATAGAATTGATAATTTCTTTGAAGAGGAAAAAATACGTTTGAAAACAAATTTTTATAAAATCAAATATACATAACTAAAATATTGCAAGTGATAGTCATTTGAAAGGAACATACCTGCAAAGTGGTGAAGGCATAGAAGATGTTGGAGGCAAAGTTGGACTCAAGCGTTCCTACGCTGGGATCTCTGAGGGCAAAGAGAAGATGCAGGTATAGCGCGTCCTTCTCGCTCGCCACCTGAAGAAATACACGCGACACCACGTGAAAAACTAACACTAAGATCAAGGTACCATTGTAAAAAAACAAAAAAATGAAATCGTTTGTCAGTCACCTGGAAGGCAGGCGGCGGCGTGGTGTAGAGGTGGAGCATGTGACGAGATGAGGCCGGCGTGGACGAATTGGGCCCGATGGGAATGCCGGCTTCCGACTGGCGGAAGGTCGGCATGTAGAAGAACTTGGTGGTGCGCTGCAGGCTGTCCGTGGCTGGGAACGCTCGCCGCATGGCATCCAGACACACCGTTACGCCCTAGTGAACGAAACCGACACAAACTCTTCACACATTTTGAAAGACTGGGTGATACTGCATTCAAATAAATTCTCAGTGAAGAAAATAAAAAGAAAGAAAAAAAAAAAGGAAATCATTCTTGAATAAACCCAAACTACTGCTGTTATGCGACATGCCACCTGAAAGAAGAAGTCACTGTTGGTGTCCTTGGTGCTGAGCAGCATAGCGCTGGGCCCGGATGTCCCGGATGTCATGGCCAGGACGAGAGGCTTCTCGACGGTGAGCACCCGCTCCTCCCCTGAGGCCACGCGACCCACAAGTTCACGATAGTGCTCGTACGTGGTGATGGGATGGCGAGCGCGAAAAGAGTCACTGTCTGAAATAAAAAGGTTAGTTACGTTGTGTACAAATTGACCTCTAAAGACCAACACTGTGGATTAGAATAATATCAAAGACTGTGGTAGGTGAAACACATTCCTGCAGCTAAGTTGCAAAATCTTTGTTAACTATGTAATCATTGTATCCTTGGTGGGCAAGTCGTGCACACTAGAAAGTGCATAGAATGATCAGAACACAAACCTGTCATGTCATTGGAGTCAGTTTTGATAATATACGGCGCAGCGTTGTTGTTGTTGTTTGGTTTTTTTTTGTTCTTTCACCTTTGATTGAAGCAAAGTCAAAACGCTTCCCGTAGAGCGTATGTTCATTCTTCCGTAGGCGTTTCAGCAGCGTCTCCTCCTGGGCCTTCCTCACGTCCAGCGTGTCGGCCTCCAGCTTGGCCCGCTGCCGCCTGCCCAGCCAGCCCACCGCCTTGACGGCCGAGTAATGGCTGAGCAAACTGCTCAGCGTCCGGCCTTCGCCTCGCATCTTGGACCGGATGTCCCTCCATAGCAGCGATACCCCCACCAGCGAGCACACGCCGACGGCGGCTGCAGCCACAGCCGGAGGAGGCATTGCTGCGGCGTAACAGTTTACGCTTTACACAAGCCGGGGAAGCATTACAGTACGGGGGAATGGCCTGCTGGTGGTGCTGTTGCGCCGTTGACGACGTTACCTACCCTGATTTTGGACGGCGAATGCGGCCGATGTAGCAGACAAAAACAGCAGGACTACGACTCGAAAAGACGACATAGCCACGTCGGAATGTTTTGCCCGAATAGTTTCAATGGGCGTTTAGAAAAAAAGTTTGACAAAATAAAGAGCGCATCGCCAAGCTTTCCTCTCATTCGACTATCATTGTTTTGTCCCGTGACATTTCCGTGTTCGGCGGCCTGCTGCATTCACGTCCACAAGAAAGGGTGGTAATCACGAGTGTTAGGCCCCTTCGTGAAAGTCATACAGTGGAGCCTCGGTTTTCGAATGTCCCAGTTCTCGAACAAATCGGTATTCGAACAAAAAATTCGAGATTTTTTTGCTTCGGATGTCGGACGAAATTTCGGTTGTCGAACCTCGCAAGATGAGCCGAGAGGACATGTCTTTATTCCATGAGAACAAAGGGCACACATAAAGAAAGACGAGTCTTAGCCCAAGCTGTGTGACAAAAAAAATTTGATATATTCAAAATCACAATGGAGGAAGCGCAACATAAAAGTTGCAGTAGCCTTTTAACTTTAAACTTTTATGAGCAACTACTAAAATAATCGGTCAAATGGTGATCATTTTGAAAAGAGCTATAATTGGCTGATTTAATCAGCACTATTTTTCCTGTTCATCTAAAATAAGACACATATATTTCCAAACATGTCAGTGTTCTTATGAAAACTTTTTTTTGTCCTGAAGAAACATAATGTGGCAACTGCCATGTAGAGGGAGGGGGTTATATCCTAGAGTCCACTTTGACTAACTGTCAGTGCTGAAAACATTGCCTATAGTACTTGTAATACATATTTTATGATTTTACCCACCAACAGATTACTCATGACGACTTTTATGGGAGTTGTTGAGAATGTGAGCAGTATAAATTGTTCAAACAATTGTGGTAAAAGAAAAAGCAAATTATGTCTCCTGTAAAAAACCATTTTTCCTAAAATAATTTCTTGTATGACCTTTAGTTCTAAATCCCTGTTGCATATCCTGTCTGCATATGTCAACAGTCGTACAGTACGGTATCCTACTATTAACCTCAAACGTCAGCTGCAGGAGGATGTAGACAAAACTCAAACAGATGCAGGGTGAAAATCATCCTGTCTGCTCCCCAAGGGGGCTCATACAACACCTTTAACTCAGCAGAGTCCTGTGTGAAGTCTTGCCAGACTGTGACCATGACCTGGGCAAGTGTGTGAAAAGGGTCCATGAATAAGATGCTACTGGCTGCATCACACATAAAACAAATGATGCACAGACGGATGGCACTTGACATAGCTGTCACAGTCCATTTTATCTCACAACATGACTCCAGATCAGTGGATGGTTCAAGTTACAGCATTGCAGTGTGACAAATGATACAGTCGGCAGTTGGGCATCAATGACTTAGGGACGACCTTTGCTGCAACAGGATAGCTGTGAATACAAGTTTTGAACTTTAGGTTTAGTTTTGAACAATATTACCATAGGTGTAACTAGTGTGTGATCTTTGGGTAGGCACTTGGATTATTTGGGTAGACAACAGCAAAAATTTTGCTTTTTCTAAACAGGGTATGTAAAGAAGCCCTGGTTTCATTTTGAGAACAGGGGTGGGAGAGCATCCAATTTCTATAGGGGGATCCAGGATCGTTACCCCATATTTGTTTGGGGATTTTAGAGATTGTTAAACGCAGGAGCCACCAGCCGCTCGACCACGCCCCCCTTGTCCCTGTTTTTATTATTTTAGCTTAGCTTGCACTAATTTTACCATAAATCAACAAACATCCCATTTGGTAGAGCATGCTTTTAGACAGGAATGCAATCATACTTGTAGAACTATTTCAGAATATTATAATGATAAAACATTCAATATATCATAATGACAACAATGCATGAGCATAAGTTGTATTTATTCATAGAAAATAGGTTTGACCAAAATTTCTTGTGTTTTTTAGGTACCAAGTTACATAATCATGTTCAGTAACATCTCTGAGATGATAATATGCAAAAAACATCAACTTACCTTTGAAACTTTGGCAAAGCAGGGCCCAGGTGCCAGGAGTGTTTTTTGCTGTCTGACTCCTTCTATGAAAGCTGACTTGTAAAGCATGGTGTGGGAAGCCACAGTGCATTCTAGTGGACATTTTTTGCTTCACACACCTCAACCGAATGGTAGGAATGGGTTAATCAGGATGAGTTAAGTTTCAGCATTTTTTTCAATGAGAAATAGTGACTTAAAATGTGCTCGACCAATTGGTTGAGAAAACTGTTAAAACGTAAACTCTGATTTAACTGGCCATTTACTAGGACGATGGTGAAGGGCAAGAGACTCTGGACGAAAAGAACTGCTTGAGGATAGAGAGTTCTCATTTGTTTCCTCACCTCAAATTGTGTCAACATGTCCACCCAATGAGTAAGAACAAATGATTTATAATGCTTCAAGTTATAGAACATGAAACTTTCTAGGGTGGGCCAGGAGGACAGGAGCTCCTGGAAGGTTCTGACTTCTATCCTAGCTGGCTTTGGGCAGTAGGCAGGGGACACCCTGAACTGGTTGCCGGCCAATCGCACGGCACACAGAAACGAACAACCCTCCGCACTCGTACTTACACTTATGGGCAATTTGGAGTGCTCAATTGGCCTGCCAAATATGTGTTTGGGATGTGGCAGGAAACTGACGGACCTGGAGAAAACCCACGCAGGCACAGGGAGAACATGCAAACTCCACACAGGGAGGGCCGGAGGTGGAATCGTGCTCGCAACCTTTGAACTGTGAGGCGCATGTGCTAACAAGTGCGTCACCGTGCCACCCGATGTATATCTAGTCCAGGGATCGGCAACCAGTGGCCCACATGCACAGCCAGAAATTAACTTGAACAAATTATTAGTATCAACTAGGTGTATCAATAAACTTCCAATTCATTACTCATCATGCGCCAGTGACGGGGGGCCACCTGTCAGTCCATCATTCTGTCATTGTTACTTTGACCGTGCTTCCATCATCACTAAATTACAATTCATTGTCGCAATTTTAAGCCCGTCAACCAGTCCGTCAGTCCATTATCATCATTATAACCATGCATCACTTAAGCCATGGGTAGATAACCCTGGTCCTACGAGAACCAAATCCTTCCTGTTTCCCTTGTCTACCTGCTGCAACTAACCTCATTTAAATGATCAGGATCATTTCAAGTTTCTACAGAACTTGCTGATGAGCTGCTCATGTGTTGCAGCAGAAACATAAAAAATTGAATTGCTTCTCTCTCTCAGAAACATTGCCAGCAGCTATTAAACTGTCACGCGAAAGTAACGATAAGACAAGTCCTTCTTCCTGGCAACGTTTAGCAGATTTAAGTATTTCTTTGGCTTCCCACACACAGACCCTCAATGAAGTCTTCACTAATTTTGAACGACAATTTCAGACACTTTTTTTCTTGGCCTCTCTCTCTCTCTCTCTCTCTCTCTCTCTCTCTCTCTCTCTCTCTCTCTCTCTCTCTCTCTCTCTCTCTCTCTCTCTCTCTCTCTCTCTCTCTCTCTCTCGCTCTCTCTCTCTCTCATTTGTTGTGGAGAAAAGTGATATATCTGCAAAGATAAAATGTAGCATGTATATGACCAAATGCCCACGCGGGCCAGGATACACATGCATGCATGCATGTATGCATGCACGCACGCGCGCGCGCGCACCACGCACTCACGCATACACGCGTTTTAAAATACCCACGCATTGGCGCAGCGGAAGTTTTTAAGTTACCTTATCTGCTTCTTTATCTGGGCTAGGGATGTGCTGCAGAAAGACAAATGTCAAAGGGGACGGAGAAGTAGAGTTATGAAACACATGCCAGACATTCAATTTACAGTTTTTCCAACAGTTTACAAGGCAGCTAACAACTAAAGGTTTCGTTTTGTGCACATTTCAAACGGATGGATGCATGCTGCGACGTTTGGGATTTTTGACGAGCGAAAATGTGGACAACGTCTCGGGTTTACTTTATTGGACCAATTATTAGGACAGTGTTGACTCTCAGTCCGCCTCGGAAGGATTCCACGTCCATTCATCAGCTGCGGAGGCGCACAAATAGTCTTTAAAACTATAAACACCGTCCAGGTCGGAGCCAGGGGAACCCATTTAGCCCGTGGCTGCGCTAAACGCTACAGATAAAACAAACGATAATACTGTCTGTCTCCTGGCACAGTCTCCACTCGCATTAGGCGTCCACCCCCCCCCCCCCACACACACACACACACACGCGCGCACACACAGTGACAGCAACACTAGTTTTACACGTCAGTGCGCAGTTTACGCAAAGCTGACTTATCGAATCAATTCACTTTTTATTGTTTCTAATTGAATCATTTATCAACAAGATGTGTAAAGTAATGGATACGTAAACAAGATGCGATCTGATTGTAATGAAAAAAAGTTAGCACAATAAGCAGAACATTTTTGCAACAAGATATTAAGATTCAGAATAATGCAACAATAGACTATTGACTATTTGCAAAACACGAAAACACACAGACGGCAAAACGAGAAGGACTGCACTTGCACAGTTAAATATAATAATAATAATAATAATAATAATAATAATAATAATAATAATAATAATAATAATAATAATAATAATAATAATAATAATGTGGATAGCCTACCTTTCTGTCTTACTTTTTTAACTGCAAATTAAATAAACAAATGACAGGACGCTGTGGATTTTTGGACTATATTGTTGTGGACATGAATATGAATAAATAAATAAAACCAAGAATACTTTAAGTTTTGATATTCCCAACTGGTCTTCAAACAGATCTTCAAGGACAACGATGATATAATTGAAGGCTGATTGGATGGTTAAAGTTGTGGTTGTCACATGTGGTGCTTCTGCGGGATAATTGAGCCGGCAGCTTGCGGATGAGTGTGTTTGGGTGGTTGTGTGTTCGCGCGAGTTTGTTGCTGTTTGTTATCACGTGCAGATAAGGCCGACAGTGGCTCCAGCATCTTTCGAAGGCAGACGGCGGAGTGTGGAGCTCCTGGTTTCAAGTTCCATGTTCAAACCCTTTGTCTGTTCAATTTCTTGACCTCTTGGCTGGCCCATTTCCTCTCCTTCGATGAGCGACGACATGACACCCAAAGTGTGCAAATGCACCAAACCTCGTTTGTGTCATTAACGCGAGAACAAAACAAGAGAATTGTCGTCGCAAATATTTTATATTCTAAATCACTGATTAGCGTAAAAAAAAAAAAAAAACATCTTACTTCCAGTGCCATTTAGCCCGTGAAGCCTACACATTATCCTTACACGAGCTAAAATAAATAACGGTAAATTAATGCTAATTAATATGCTGTACTTAAATACAATGAAATTGGTAGGCCTATTTGAGAATGAAGTATAAATTGCATGGACATTTGCAAAATTAGGTAACTTTAATGTAACAAAATTAAAACTGCAAAACACGTTAATTAAAACAAATACCATCTTTTCCATTCAATATTTCCTTCCACTGTTCTCAAACAATTCCTACATGGCGCTTAATATTAACAATTAACACAGTCATTAAAATACTCTCCCAAATTTTACCGCAGCGTTGCAACCATATTAAAATATTTTTTAAAACATCTATAAACAGCTATAATTATGCACTCCAACCATAATACACGTAAAGCTCTAGATTTTATACAGGACTTGAAATTCAGGGAAATTGATTGATTTATTTCATTCATTACAGGTATGTCATGTTGGAAATTCTGGCTATTTTCTTTCTTTCTTTCTTTCTTTCTTTCTTTCTTTCTTTCTTTCTTTCTTTCTTTCTTTCTTTCTTTCTTTCTTTCTTTCTTTCGTTGGCATTGTCTTTGTAAAGGCAGACTGTTTCAACAATTTTTCATTAGCTCGTGCTAATATGGAGCGGTTTAGTGTAATGAGTTTTACTTCGTTTGTAGTGAATGACAACACGGGGCCCAGCAGGTGTCGTACCTCAATCGTGTCAGTTGGAATTACGTCTACGTATACCACTGAGACCATACTGAAAAGGTCCCGCCTGGCCCCCTCTTGCCCACTCCCACATTCTCTGAGCTTCTATATGCGCAAAAGCTAGAAAGAGAGAGAGAGAGAGAGAGAGAGAGAGAGAGAGAGAGAGAGAGAGAGAGAGAGAGAGAGAGAGAGAGAGAGAAGTGTCTGAAATTGTCGTTCCAAATTAGTGAAGACTTCACCAAGGGTCTGTGTGTGGCAAACCAGAGAAATACTTAAATCTGCTAAACGTTGCCAGGAAGAAGAAGGACTTGTCTTATCGTTGCTTTCCCGTGACAGTTTAATAGCTGCTGGTGATGTTTCCGAGCCCCAGCACGTCCACTCCCTTCTCTGTCAAAGATATATTAAATCTGGAGCACAGCCATGACCTCATGTCTTCTCTGGAGCTTTCTTCTCGCATGGATTGCTGCAACGCGCTCACCGCCACTTCTAGCCTAACTTCCTCCTGCTGCGTGCTGAGTCTCAAGCACGAGCCTTTGCGGGACATGTCAACGGGGATCCCATTGTTTGACGAGGACCTCCATCATCATGACCCCAAATTCGCTATTTACGGAAAACCACTTACGCAGATGGACGGAGTGAAGGAGGGCGCATCAAGCCTGTTAGAAGGTAAACATGCAAAAGGTGAGTTCGTGACACAAAACCAACAACAATGACATAGCTCACAATTAATAAAACAAGGCGCAGATATATTTGATGCATTTTCCCCGCAAGTTTCTTTTGTAAGAAAGATACGTTAAATTTTTGTCAAAGCTTTCTCAAGGAAAAGGCTAAAAGTACAGCGGTAACAGTACGGTACAGTGACAATGCATTTAACCCTTAATATAATGTTTAATGACACCAATAAAATAACCTGAACTCGCTAAACGCATTAGACAATTTCCTGGAAAAACAAAAAGACAAATAAATCTTGGGAGCAAATAAATAAAAGACCACTAAAAAATTAATAGTTCACCCCCTGCAGATAATAATAATAATAATCATAAATTACGCATTTTTGATAGGATCAGTTAAAAATCGCAACGACAACAGCTGTAGTAAATTGGTAGTTTACAAGGGGAAACGTAGAAACGTTAGAAAAACGATGATTACATTTGTAAAAAAAAATTGTCAAACAATGAATTTTATTTATATTTTTAATAGGCTTATACGTTCGTATTGCGTGTGTAATTTCTCATCAATCCAGACAATGCATGCATGTAACCAACAAAAGTACAGATAGCCAATTAATCATCCATCCATCCATCCATCCATCCATCCATCCATCCATCCATCCATCCATCCATCCATCCATCCATCCATCCATCCATCCATCCATCCATCCATCCATCCATCCAACAGTTTATTATTATTATTATTATTATTATTATTATTATTATTATTATTATTATTATTATTATTATATTTTCTAATTAGAGGAGTTGAGTCCTCGGGGCGAAGCCGAAGACGACTCGAAACGCGAGGATCCGAACCGACCGAAGGGCCGCAGACGCCGAAAGCCGCGGATCCTCTTCTCCCAGGCACAGGTGTACGAGCTGGAGCGCCGCTTTAAGCAGCAGAGGTACTTGTCCGCCCCCGAGAGAGACCACCTGGCCGGGGTCCTCAAGCTCACCCCGACGCAGGTGAAGATCTGGTTCCAGAACCGAAGGTACAAGTGCAAGCGGCAGAGGCAGGACCAAAGCCTGGAGATGGTGTCCCTGCCGCCGCCGCCGCCGCCGCCCAGGAGGGTGTCGGTGCCGGTGTTGGTGCGGGACGGCAAGGCTTGCGTGGCGGCCGAGGCGAGCCCCTGCAATCCGTCCTACTGCATGGCCCACGTCAACCACTTCGCCTACAACAACTATCCGCATCCGCAGTTTAGCAGCTACGCCAACAGCGCCTGCGGCACAAACTATGCGTGCAGTTACTCCGCAGCCGCCATGCAAACGGTATCGTCCAATAATGGCAATTACGTGAACTTCGGCATGCAAGGAGAGCTCAACAACGTCCAGGCCGCCTTTCCCACCTCCAACAGCGGGAGCTCGCTCCATGGCATTAGGACTTGGTAATTGGCCACTATTCTGACGGCATGCTGTATTCTTAGCAATTGGGTTAAAACACTTTGGTTTATTTGTTTGAATATATTTAGCGATGCCTGTTTCCGACACAGGATATTGTCATGGATTTTTGCGAGCAAATATTAATAATAAATTCTAAAGCAAAAAAGCACAGAAACGCGATACTCAATTTGACACGTTTGCCAAGCGTGCTATGGAATAAAGTGAAAAATATTCAAATGACCTGATTTAACTGACGGTTCTAATTTAGAGGTGTTGAACTGCATTTTTACTATACAAATAGCAATTGTTCTCTAATGAAGTAAAATAAGGTAACCATGATTTAAAGAAACGCCTCCCAATAAAATGCAGTAGTTGCAGATGAGCATTTCTATTGTAATATTGTATCTGCGGGTTGTATTACGAAAAAAAAAAGAAAAAGAAAAAAACCCGCCTCATCTCACTAGGACGTCAAAGAATCAAGAGCATCCATTCTGTGGGTGTTCATGCTCAGCTGTCATACATATGGCTTCTGTCTAGTTAAAATGTTCAAGTGGCTATTATGAGGCTTCATTCAACCTGCTTAAATAGGGTTAAAATGTTACTAGTAGTTTACATATTTTACAACCTGCTGTCAACCACATGTACACTCACTCAACTTGTTGAATGGCTGCAGCCGGCACAGACATGTATGACTGTGAATGAAACAACCTTGACCCAGTCTTTCATGAAGGACAAATACTTGTATAGGAAATATCAAAAATAAAACTCCTGCACAGATTTATCAAAAATGATTATTTTGCCTGTGGGAGCATAAGATTGGGCAATGGAGGTGAGGCACAAGATATAGGATAAAATGTCAAAATTAATATACAACATGCACTAAAGTGTTGCAGTCAAAAAACTAAACAAAACGCAAATTACAAATTTACTGAGATACATTTGAAGAGCACGATCAGAGATAATTTGGTCATGCAATTTAGCTTTGCTCAAGAAGAAAATGTCACTTTTCCCCTTAACAAGTTTTTATTGGTTCTGAATTTCACTTCCAGTACTAACTTTTAAGAAAAACAACCCAGACAACCGAACCCTCTGCTGAAGAGAACTTTTATAGGTACATGTTGGCACCGCTTCCACTTCACACCATTGACACTAAGGTGCCTCTCTGCGTGTCTTCCTACATTGAACTCCATGATACATTTCAGCCATTCACACTGAACAGTTATTTGTTAATTAAATAGGAGAATATTTACAATGGTGCAATGGTTGTGGTGAGGTCACGCAGCTAGCTCCTCTGGACACACTCTCCTACGAGGTGCTGAAAAGGCAACGTCAGATAACAAATCCACACACACCAAAAATATCCCCCACCATTACGTTCGAGCCATATTGGAGAGGGGGAAAAACAGGCAGGACAGAGTTTGCTTTTCCGGGTCTTATCTGAAGAAAGACAGGGATGTGTGCTGTTCTGTCTCGGCCATTCGCGTGTGGGCATGGCTACAAAGATACGTGCACTTTTTCTCAGCTCACAAGAGTAACAGGTGCAATGTGATCCACCAACATTGTGAACAATTCCAATCTCAGTACAACACAATTAAGTTTATATTAGGAATTTCAACATGAGCCATTCTCATGATAAAGAACATTGTGTCGCATATATTGTATTTCATTGAGCCCAACTTTGAGTGGTGACCAGCATTTCTCTTTTGTTGAGTCAGTGAGCAGAAGCCAGGCAAGTAGCACAAGATGCATTATGTCTGAAATCGTTTGTGCTCACTTTGGGAAAGTATTGGAATGCGTTCATGGCGTACAGGCATCAAAAGAAAGGAAAGAGTCTTTTCTTCAGGATGTAGAGCACTGTGGCGAGGAAGAGGGCCAGCGCGAGGAAGATGAGCAGTTTATCGGTAAGCTCCCTGCGGTTATACTTGGTGATGAGCTTCCTGCCCAGCTGAATGGTCCCAGTCATAGTTTTAAATTCATCGTTGGTCTCTTGGATGGTTCTGGATGAAGTTGCTAGAAAGGGCACAGAAAACCATTTGAGCACAATACAAACAGCCTGGCGCAAGCTCCAGGAATTCAAAATCTTTAAAAACAAAAAAAAAGTCTCAGTCCAACCTAGCGTTGTCATCGTCTCCTCGCTCTGATTAACCTGCTGGGCCATCATTCGACTGATGCTCATCAGGTTCTTTGTAATGTCACTGGATGTCTGGGCCAGGCCTTCTTTGGTGGTCTTCCTGAATGATACAATGAGAAAACTAATAAATAACAGAAATATATGATACTCATTCAAATGGACGGTATTGTGATGTAGGAAAGAGCATATACACAACTCTTCATTGTGGCTGCTCGGAAATGTCTTTAGGGGTAATAAGTTTCCAAAACAAAGTGAATCATTCTCATGGGTTTTTGGTGTAGAGAAAAATCTAAATTCCTTGGTCTAGTGTTGCAACATGCGCTGTTCGATAGGTCATGCAGCACAACTCGAAGCACAAAGGAGCAGCAAAGAAGGTCCCCTAATAAATTATGCACCACTAATACTTGTTGAAATAAAGCACAGAGAATATAGGCCTGGGAGTATTGTTTTATGCTCTTTGTATTTTTACATTATACATAACATTGATGCTAATTTCTATTAGCCTGTCTATGACATCTCATATTTAATGTGCCCATTTTCGCCAAGATGATTTAGTTTGCTTGAAAATGTTTGTATACAATATTTAGTTGTCTATTCTTTTTATTTGTGTTTCACAGTGAACTTTAAATGGGAGTGAGAAATAAACAGCTTGAAGCACTCTCGGCCTCTTATTTGCAGAACTGTTGAGAACAGACGCTATTGGAATACTTTGGTATACTTTAATAATAGTTCAAGTACCGTATTTATTCTAAGCGATAATTAGAGAAGGTTTATGTCCAACAGGGGGGTGGGCGATTAATAGAGAACACTTTTTGTCCGATCGCCAAGGGGTTACTGAAATGGGCAATAATATGTAATATGTAAGGTATATTTTCCTTATGTGGTATGCAATACCTGCATCTCACTGGTGTTCTTAACACTAGAACAGCGGCTGTTTTGATCTACCTCTAACAGCGGGCTGCGTCAATTGACGCCCCATCGATGCGACACGTTACCATCGCACATCACATGTTGCGCATGTCATGTTATCGCGATCGTCTTGTTCGAGCGCACGCCCCGATAACGTAATTGTGTGAGGATATTGTAGCGGAGTGACGAGTGTAATTGTATCATAGTTTATGGAGAAAAACTATTTAAAAGGGATATTCGCCGTGCTGTCAAATCAGTCATATTTAAACCTGCGCAATGATGTCGGCATGCGATCGCGGAGGAAAACGTAAGTTTTGGGGGGAATTTTTAGCTGCATGGGCGACAATTAGCGGTATCAATGTTTTTTATTTATGTCATCGCTAACACACACTGGGTGATTATTAGAATATGGGCGATAATTAGAATAAATACGGTACATTAATTGATGTGGCGAAAAGTTAAAGTGTGACCAATTGGAGGTTAATCGTAGTTGTCCCACTATACAAGTTTCAATCAGCTCCAGCTGACAGCCGACTAACCCTAACCTGCTGTCCCCTCACCTCTGTCTCGCGCCGCTATCCGCACCATTAAGCAGCGCCTGCTTCTCCATATTGTCGATTGACAATTTGCTGGCCAGGTTGGACTTCCTCCAGGCTGTCTGGTTGCTGCCACAAACACACAAACGTGCAGGTTTTTGGAACGTGACGGTAGTAGATATTTCAATCGGATGAAAAAGTTACCTCAGCATCTGTTTCCTGTGTCCTTCTACCTGACTGATCAAGGCCAGCTTATCAGACTCTTTGTCCTGCTCCATGGCCATCTGCTCTAAATCCTGCCATGAAAATAATCAAACGATGTATTAATGACATATAAATGCAAATAGTCAGGGCTTTATGAAAGTCTCACTTGAATGCGCAATCGTAGATTGTGAAAACTCTTTTTCACGTCTGCGTTCAGTTCGGTCAGCTTGCTTTGAGGACCTCCGCACTCGTTAATATCCTGGCAGAATATGACATGTGGCATTTTGGATAAGAGTGTTACAGCAAAAGCACACAACACAAGAAAAGGTACATCGATAATAGTAAGAGATCAATGCCAGGTGCTTAAAGGTAAAAAGGAGGCACATGGAACTTTTTGTTGTTATTATTATTATTATTACTATTGTGGAAACAATAGAAAGACAACAAAATACCAACTTGTGGCCATTCAACACAAATTATAATGGAGCAACAACTTTGTTTTGAATGGCCACAACTTAACATTCTGTCTACAAGTAATTGACTTTTTTTTTTTTTTTTTTTATACTGTATTTGCAAAATAGTCAGCACAAATTGTAAGCAGAAAAGAACAAGACTTCTCCCTGTCGGTGGGCTTTTCACAATAATGAAAGACTCACTTGACATCATCCCCTAAAATGACCAATTAATTGTTCCACATTATTAACTGTCGCAGTTTGACTCATCTTACATGGCTCATTTGTTGAAGATCGGCTCTCCCGTCTCGACCAGTCTCATTGTGAATGATGCATTTATGAGCAGCTTGGAAATTTGTGTGAAAATATGTAAAAAATGAAATGTAATTGTTTGTAGGCAAGAGAAAGTGTGTGCATGGGAGGTAAATTAGAAGGGGGATATATTCGGGCCTGCAAATGCCTGGTTTGCTTACCCTTTTATGGTATGGCACGTCGGACCCCTGACACAGCTCAACCTGCCCTCCCCTCTCTCATCCGGGCATTCCCTCAAACACTTAGAACAGCAGTGTCCAGACTTTTTTGTTTGAGGGCCACATACAGAAAAATTGAAGGAGATAAGGGCGAAATCTTTCGGTATTAATTTATAAAAAAAATTAAAAAAGCTAAGATAAAATAGAATAAAATACCTCAATATGCGTACTGAAATTATACCACAGCAAAAACTTAAAACATCAGTAGAAAAAAAAGGTGACAACTAAAATACGAAAACTTCATTTTAGTCATTTGAAATCCATTTGATAGCATAAAAATAAACCTACATTTTTTAAAGTAATTTAGAATAATTTAGCACACAATATTTCATATTTTTGACAGTATAATTTTATTTCTATTGATTACCGTACCAAAGTATTATGGCGCCACATTCAAAACCAAAACAAGAGTAAACTGCTGACCGTTTTTTAAAAGTTACATGAAGATCAATAATGTGATATGTTCATAAATCAGACCTTGACACAAATCATAGTGGAAGCAAGTATTTTGCTTCTAAAGTTGAAATATCTTTATTGACCATAGTTTTGACGCGATATTGAGATATAATTTTCGTCGGAAATAATTCTACAAATGTATTTGTAGTGTTGCTTCGTACTTTGTGCGCTTGTGTGTCACAACACGGACGCATTGTGTTCCCATAAGAAAGCACATTTGTCTTAGTAAATATGCAAACCCTAACAAAAACAAAACCTAATTGGGCATCGAGACTAGCAGTGTAGAGTCTTCGTTGAAGTTAAACTCACATGCAAACTTCACACAAGTGTTGATAATCGAACAGCTCGAGAACTGCGAGGCAGACGTGCTAATCAGCGGTTTCTTCTAATTGAAAACAGAATCAATTTCCTGTATAAAATAGCTCGTTATAGTATGAATGAACTGGTACATGACACACGCACGCACACACACACACATATATACACTCCATCTACTTTCGATCACGTAGGAGTCGTCATCGACCTAGGCAGTCAGATATTACTACATAAAAACATTCATCTGAAACGACAAGCCCAAAGAACACCGTATTCCAACACAGCACCAATTAATAATACTAATTAAAATCCTCACCTGGATGAGAGCCTTGACTTCCAGGTCATATTTTAATATTTCTTGTTCACAAATTCGGACGTGGACATCGGGAGACGCCATCTTGCCTACGCTTTAGAGAGTGACGCAGGACTACTACGGCAAGCTAGGGAGACAATCTTCCTTCGCCTTCCATCTAGTAGTTTTTAGGTAGCCACGAATAAATTGTACATAGTATGTACATGACAAGCACTTTCTTTTTCTTGAGAATTATTATGAAGTTTTTAAAAATTAATCATTAAGTTCGAGGGAAATACTAAGTTTGAATAAGTGCTCTAAATACACTAGTCTAAACACCAATAGAAATAAATGTTGATTTATTTTCTAAAGACATCCATACTGGATGTGACTATAATACTAATGGGATCTGTATAAAAAAACAGAGGATAAGGCACAACAAGTAACATTTATGACAAGTTTATTTGTTTAAAGACCAGAACTAAACATACACATCAACCAAACAGTAACTTTTTATATTAAGGTTTATTTTTACATCAAAACACACTCAGCAGGGATCAATTTTACGAAAAGTCATTTGGAGCTTGTAATTGTACAAGGCACAGATGCGGCGTCAGTCTGTAAGGCCACAGGGATGCGAGTTAAAGGCATTTCAAAACTGGACTGCAGCATGAAGTGATGAGAAAGTGGTCCCTCACGTTGCACGACCGTCTCCTGAGACCATACTCTGAGAATTAATCAGTCCAATTACTACATGCACAAAATGCTGGCCTTGACATTCCAAATGGGTTTTACCTGAGCATTTACGACCAGTGGTAGTTGAGGTACCAGATGGCATCAGTGGATAGAGACGGCCCAAACAGTGGGTTCAGCTGGGCCAGAATGGCTATCAACCAACTGATAGAAAGAATACATATGAACATCACTGCTCAACAAATGTTGGACATTGCGGGTCTCTAACTAGCATCGGGCATCACCTTGTGCCTGGATTTATGCTTTTCCCATACCTTTACGAAGTTTTGACCAATCCAGGTTGTACACAACCATCTGATAAGAAGTGATGGTATCGTAAATTGAAAGATGGAATTTTTAGATTTTATCCGAAACTGTTTCTTTACAACCCGGTCATTGTGATCTAACAGACCATTCCCACAACTAACACTACACGTCAATCTTTACATTGACATAAGATTGTTTTTAGTATTGGGTGAAGTGGTTTCTAGAGAAGTATATTTGTGGAATAGTTGGGTATGTAGGACACATGGTACAATATATACTTATAAAAAGTAAGTATAATTAGCTAAGGAAGATGTTTGATGTGTTTAAATTACAAACATTGCCAAGTAATACTTACAACAAGTAGCAGCAAATTGAAGTTAATACCAGCATCGTGATAATCACTCTGTGGGGAAAAGACAATGTTTGAGGAAATTTTAGCTCAAGGTTCATAGACATTCATACGGTAAGTGCATCGTTTTTTCCAGAGATGAGCTATTTTTATTTTTTTCACGTACGAGGAGTATACTTTTAAAAACTTAAATCGCGACACGTAGAGGAAAAAGCTCAACATTAATTTTACACGCAAGTGAAACTTGATCTAGTATGAGCCTGTACTCGCCAACACAAACTCGTAGGAAAAGCTGTAGAAGTTTCTGACCAACATTTAACACATACACCGTAAAATAAAAAAAACACTGCAAGCTTCCAATTATGATCATAGACATAATAATGAACGTTTTCGTTTTGCATTTAGCTGTGCTAGTGAAGTAACACTAACACACTCACCCTCTGTTTGGTCCTTTGGGGATAAACCAGGGCACCACTCCTCCCACAAAGCCCCAAAACAGGGTCATTGTGGACATAGCGATGACAAAACTTAATTCTGCCATGGAATCAGCAGACTTAGAAGGGAGAATGTCACACGGATAGAAACTTCTCACAACTTGAAACACGAAGCGTCAAAGCGTCACGTGACCACATCACGCGGAGAGAGGGAAGTGTTAGTGCGCATGCCCACCAGACCCATTTAGCAGAGAAGTGCTATTTATTATTTTTTTTTTTCCTTCTTTCAGAAACACACCCACGTTTGTCCATCCGTCCATTCTCAGTACCGGTTTTAAGTTTAATTCAGCGCATGGGATATCGTCCATTATGAAATTTCTGATGTCCAAATTGAACACCTACGCATTGACGTCCATTTGTCCAGCAACTCTTATTTGACCAGAGTCAGAAAGGAGTGAGTCTTCAGTCTCACCAATGAGTCCTGCAGCTGAAGTAAAGTTAAAATTCCATTTTTAATGAAATGCCCCATGCTGTCAAAAGTTACTCACATCCATTTATGACGTGCACCTGTCTTACAACTGACTAAACCCACATCATTGTTTTGTTGGTTTTGATATCGTCATTGTGTGGTTACAAGTTACTTTTTTAATTAAAGAATGTTCATTTTGAGATTTGACACTTTATTAATCTTGTCAATATTTCAAGACATTCTAATGCCAACAAAGGCCTTGTTTTCGATTGGTGGATTGAGGAGCTGTAAGGAGCAGCAGGGACCCTGAATTGGAATGAATGATTCACAGTCCAAGTTGAATTTGATCAGTGCATTTACCTTACCAAGTATAACTGTGACACGCTCTATAGTAGTAAATGTGACAATGCTGTTAAAGCCAACAAATCTGACCATAAAAAGTGCCATATGTTGAATTGCTTTAATGACTAAGACCTTATGTAACTGAAAAGTCATATCATACACAAAGCTTTTCAATTTCACAAGCATCTTAAGTCAGAAGCTTTCTGCTTGGCCACTGCAACATTCACCATTAAACGTCAATTTGGTGTGATACACAAAAACATGACACGGACAAACTGTTTTATACAATTTATTGATAGCAAAAGATGTTTATTCCTGCATCTTCTCAATGGTCTCCTCCTTGTATTTGCCCTTCTCCTTCCCATCAGCGCGAGATTTGGCCTTGCGCTCCAGAATCTTTTTGCGGTCCTTGTCCAACTTTAGCCTGGTGATGACCACCTATGAGGAAAGGAAATGTGATTAGATTCGTTTTAAACAATATTACACAGTTAGTTTAAGAAGGTCCTAATCACGATTGCCACTACAACTATTATTTGAATTGTATGGTGGACATTTTGTTGATTTCCGTTATCATTAGAGAGAGACATAGCATGGCAGTGACAAAAGATTGTGGATGCATTCTACCATTTCATGCGTAGAAAGATGGCATAGTTTGTGTCAGGTGCATGACTACCAGGTGATCAGGGCAAGAGTCTCAAACACTATCAGCTGAAAGCACTGCAGCTTTCCTGTGACCTTGAAGAGGGACAATCTGCGCAGCGTTGATAAATTGTTAGCATTGGCTAAGTGAGAAATCCTGATGGTTCAAATTTACACTAATCACGACTGACAGGATGCAACAGATTGTTCGACTCAGCTACACAAAATTGCCATTTTTAATGCAGTTTTTACATTAGTCCTTAATATGTCCATCTACCGCTTTTCCTCACAAGGGTCATGAGTGTGCTGGAGCCTATCCCAGCTGACCTCAGGCAATCCATAGTGGACACCCTGAACCAGTTACCAGCCAATCACAGGGCGAACAGAGCCAAGACACCACCCGTACTCACACCTACGAGGCGATTAGAAGTCAATCGGCCTACGACGCACGTTTCTGGAATGTGGGAGGAAACTGGAGTACCCACAAGCAGGGGGAAATCACGGAAACTTCACACAAGAAGGCCAGAACATTGCACCTCTGCACCATGAGTCGGACGTGCTAATCAATCGATTTAAACGTATTGAAATACGCCTGACCAAGAGATGGACAGTCTTGCCTGTTTTTAACCACCCCGATGTGTCCACATTGAGGAGTTATCTCCACCGACCCAGCTGCTGCTGATGGCTAACTTCTTCCACTGTGCAGAGCCCCTCCTCTAAGTCACTAACCCTCAACTTCATGGCTGCCAATATACAAAAACCTTTGACAAATATTGATATTGCAAAAGGAGGACGAGACGTAATTACCAAGAATAGATGGTGAGGCCATACCAACTGTGATACTATCATAAAACAGTCACGAAACACCAGAATATAGGTCCATTTTTCCTTAAAGTCTGTCCGAAACTATTTATCGCTGACATGAAGGGACTCAAACCGTGATATGAATTTTAGTTCCACCGGAGACTGAGCTCTTGCACTCCCATTGGGGGTACTAACTATGAGAGGCAAATACAAAAATAAAAACACTTCAAGGGATGTCTGCAGATAATTATTTAGAACAAAAAATGATCAAAATTTCACCTCTCTCAGTTGTTTGAAGCATACCCGAAAGCATTCAAGCATTGGCCTTCATTTCATATTCATCAACAAGTACAAGCAGAGAAAGTGGTCACCTTGCTGGGATGGATGCCAACATGGACTGTGGTTCCATTGGCCTTTTCTCTCTGCACACGCTCAATGTAGATGACGTACTTCTTCCTATATACCTGCACCACTTTGCCAATCTGTTGGCCTTTGTAGTGTCCACGGACAACCTGTGTGTGGCAAACAAATCATGAGTATGCATAATTAACCAGTTATCTTAGCTTAAGTCAAGCTTCATTTCAGTACCTGGACTTCATCATCTTTGCGAATGGGCATGGACCTCACGTTGTACTTCTGACGGAGTTCCTTGGACAAGGGGGAGGACATGATCTTCCTCCTGATGTGTGAGGGAGCATTGAAGTGCCTCTTGCGGTTCTTGCGGCGGGAAGATGTTACATATGGGTTCAGCTTCATAATGCTGTGGAAGAAAAGCTATGTTTTATAAGAAATTCACAGACCTCACCATCAAGCAAATATGCATGCTCCATATTGGAAAACACATGATAAGAAACCTACTTCAACTGTTAAAAAAAAAGCATAATTTCTACGTTCAAACATTCATCCTACATCCAAACCTTACTCTGTCTGCAGTAGATGTGACACAAGCAGTTATTACAAGTTCAGATTGTTGCAAACCATAGCAGACCCTGTCACGTTCCAAATTTTGTGAGCAAATGACATTATACAGGTTTCAAAACGGGTTTGTAGCTGATATGCTATTTGCAGATAATTGCAAGGGCATCAAAAGGAGCTATTATAGTTAGCTTAGCATGCTAACACATTGAGTGTGTTGTCAACTTCGTTAGCATGGTAGACAACTCACGGAGATAAATGGACTTCGAATATTGAACCAAACCCAAGCACTACTACTTTAATACGGAAATACAAGGCCGAATAATTTATCTTTATTCATGCTTTCGGGAGGTTTTCGTCAGGTCAGTGAGCGTTGACGACATGCGGGTGATTCACGGACACTGATGGGAGGCGTTAGCGGGAGACGTTGTAATGAAGCCAACATTCATGAATGTCGCGACAATATGGGTTTTGGTGTAACAATGATACGTTTCAGAGCGACCTCCTTTATTTTATTTAGTATAAAGAAGCGTTCTCACACGGATGGCTCAAGATTGCCAAGTCAAATTGCTAACGCCATAGCTTACCCTGCCGAGTACTCCTCTATGGCCGGCGGAAAAGAGGATGGCGATGTACTTCCGCTGGAATTAGTTCACACTCAGATCTCGCGAGATGTCAAGCGGATTTCATCGCAAACACGACCCAGCATTCTTGAGTAATCTATCTGAACTTTAATTTGATGCATTCAATTGCAAGAATGACTGAAAAATAGCACGTAAATGTTAAGCTTCTATATTGGCTCCACAGTTTTTTTTTTATGGTGGTTAGGTTTGACACGAAGAAAATAAATAATTCAGTCGTGTATGATTCATCAAGTTTATTTTTATTCAGTTCCAATTTAATTGAGCGTGTAACCGAAGTACCTTAGTATCTTTTTGGAGACTTGGGCACAACAATAAAACAATTTAATAATGTAAAATAGAAAACACGTCATATATGTATAACATATACGTAGATTGAAACATTTATTTCAGCATGTGCATTATCTTTCCGTTTTGTCCACCTGATGGTGCCAAAGGACACGCTTCCTGCAGCATGGATCGCCTGACGTGGCCGCTTCCACAAGGTTTGAACCTGTTTCAATGACAAACTGGACGAATCCAAGTGCTTGACTCCTTTATTTCAGGTGCAGCTGGTGCAGGCTGTTAGGAAACAAGGTGTCATGATCAACTTCCTGTCCAACATGCTGACAGGTGACGCAACTCAGCGTCCAGTAAAAATACTACCTGTTTCTGCCGCAAAGACCCTCCACCTGCTGTGCCAAGAAATCCTCCAAAATCGTGACCGCAACCGTCCATTAAGCTGCCTCCATTTTCAGTGTTGAGACGTGCAAATAAACATGACCGATTACAGCTTGACCGGTCCCTCGTTTGTGTGCATGTGTGTCCGTCCATTTCATGAGCCCGGCCTGATGGTGCTCATCTGAGATCCAAGTGCTCCAATGTCTTGGGCAGAAGGTCCCAGTTGGCTTACCACTGCATTTTGCCCCTAAATGTTTGTGTTCAGCGCGTTCAGATGTCGGGTTATGTCAACTAAAAATACAAAATCAGACAGCCAAACAGGATCGGAAAGTTCTGGCATCACTTGTCCCTTTTTTTTTGCCAAAAATTGGTCCGATTTCCTCCATAAGAGAGTAGTAGAGTAGTAGTAAGATAAGGAGCTACTATTGCGCTGCTACGGTAACTTGTGACCACTAGAGGTCCCTGTTTAACCAACAACGCCACATCTACAAACCAGATTCGGTTGAAGTTGGGAAATTGTGTAAAATGTAAATAAAAACAAAATACAATGATTTGTAAATCCTTTCCAACCTATATTCAATTGAATACAGTACAAAGACAACATATTTAATGGTCAAACTCATAAACTTTACTTTATTTTTCAAATAATAATTAACGTAGAATTTCATGGCTGCAACACGTCCAGTAGAAGTTGGGAAAGTTGTATCTTTGCATACCTTTAAAAGCTGTGAACCACTATATGAATAGTAGTGACATCTAATTTTTTTACGCCCACCTTTCTCATTCCCTCTCCCCTTTTGGGAAGAAATGAGAAAAGTGGGTGTCAAATGTCAATTTTAGTATATGCCGCGGGCCATTGAAAAATAGATGGCAGGCCCCAAATGACCCCCGGGCCATAGTTTAGACACCATTGCAATTAGGTTTGAAAATCAATTTTAGTGGGAGAATACTAATATTATAGACAATAATTTACATGGAAACAAACATTTGTATTATACATATATTTATTATTTTCTTATACTATAAAATACTGCATTTTCTTGTGAGGATAGATTGTGATTTAAAAATTCACATTTACTTTGGAATTTGCATCAGGAACCAGGATGTTTTCTTTTAGTAGTGCGTTAAAAAGGGAAAAATGAACAATCATGTACAAAGTGTATTCTGATGTAAATAAGGATGGGAATTGATACGATTTTTACGTTACCAAATCCATTCTCGATTCCGTTTAACAATTCAATTCTTTATCGATTCTCTTATCGATTCTCATTTGGGGAAAAAAAGAAGCACAAACGATTATGATCATTTTGTTTTAAATATTGCTCTGTGAAATATTCTATTAAGAGGAAAGAATGCAAACATTCTCCGACAATAGAAAATCATCACCCATTGAAAATCAGGGACTTCTACAGCTGTAAATTGGTGCAAGCCTTTAACTACAAGCTTTGTCACTGCACAATGGCGTTCTTCAGTCCTTTCCTTAAAAATGTTGCTCCTCCCTGCCTCTGTGAACGAATAAGCTCGAGGCACAGTACTGCTGGCGCCTGAAGCAGTCAGACGGCGTCTCTTGTCGTCATCTAAAATAAAACATGAGACGCGATGTGCATGACAGATTTTACAATTATAGAAATAGAGCTAGCACGAAAAGCAGTGTTAGTTAGTTTGTGTTTAAATGCAATATGCAAATGATTTTGCGTATTAGAGGTATTATTGAGAAAAATAGTAAACGATTCCAAGGAATTGGTAACGTGGGAACCTGTTCTCAATTCCCATCCCTAAATGTAAACATTGTCAATCTTTTTTTCATATATACAAAACATTTTATGCTGACACTGTTCTCTTAAGTACAGTAATCTAAAATAATGTTGGAAATAAAATTTCCATAGAAAATAAATTGTTTATCAGCATGTTCATCACTAGCTACCAGAACATACACGCAAGTTATACAAATAATGACGGCAAAATATTTCACATAACTGAAAACACGGTAGTCATTTTATCTGTTACATTTAGAGCATTTGTTACGTCATCAAAAAGTTATTTCAAAATATTAATGTCAAGCTTTTGTTACCCCCTAATACAAGATTTAAACTGCCCTGTTGATGCTGTAGATGTCTTCACATAGCAATGAAATTGTGCCTCTTACAGTCTGCATTAGTTTCTTCAATTCTTCAAATTCTTCAAATATCCTCGGGAATTCTTCCAACCTGTTGAGATAACACCACTGAATGAGTCAAAACGTTTAAAACAAATAAGCCACACTCATTTCTACACACGACAAGCACCAAGACAAGAAGACAGCACCAGCGCGTCATCATCACTTGAGCAGTTTCTCTTCATCACCTGAATTTGTGCGCGCAGCTTGTACTCGAAAGCTGAGTCTTGTGTGCTTGTGGTCGACAGCTACAGCCTTTAGCTTAGCATCTACCCCTTCATTCACAAAGTGCAAAGACTAAATCCTGCATGTACATAATAGTTAGCAACAGCAAAAAAAAACAATAGAGCTGATATCAGGAAGTGGTTGCAAACATGTCCTTCACCGTCCTTTTGAATGTAAAGCAATGTTTCAAAATGCCTTTAAACTTTAAAGTCTTTAAAGTTTAAATACGTTGGGCCACGTCGATTATGGTGTTTCTGATTTACACTGTTGAAGTAGGCATTTATAACCACTTTTGGTGAGTTCAATTATTCACGGTAATTCATTATTTGGAGTTGGTCTCACTCAATATCACGTTATTTGTGAAAACTGTTAAGGGGACCAATGTCCTATAGATTTCAAAGCCACTATCCTAATGAGCGGCGAACAACTGAGAGTGTTTTCGAAGGCAGCGAATGTTGTGTGCTTGTGTGGTTTATTCAAGGTCGCAAGTGTTCCTCAAAACAATCGTCAGATGTTCGCCTGGATTTTTAACAAGTTCAAAAGCAAACTGACAAAGCGCATGTATTAACTGATGACAATCATGGTTTTAATGACCTAAAACCACTTTTCCCACCTTGAAATGAACGTCACATCCTCTAGTGTTCTAGCAAACTTCTCTGGTCCAGTATTATTTTTTGACACCGCTTTTAGGCCAAAGGTGGTGAACCCCTTGGACGGGTCACCAGAAAATTCTGACTCCATTGCATACAGAAAAATATCATTAAAGTTCCTCCTGCTTAATTATTCCTGCTGTTAACAAGATGCTTGTGATTTATCAAGCTGCACGTTGCATGCTTGATGTTGAGCAGAAAAGGTTTTTGGACAGAAAACAGTTAAGTGGCCATTAAACTAAGGTACGCAGGCACATAATTGACCTGAGGGGACCTGTGATGTTCCTGCTGCTTTTTATGAGATGAAAAGAAACACACACACACACACAACACAAACACAATCTTCAGTCTATACTACTGCAAGCTGTACAAATTCCTCGAGTCAACGATGGCATCATACCAAAAAGAAACAAAAATGTGTTTTTCCTGCAAGCAGTGTATTCAGACTTAGTGTCTCTGAGAAAAAAAAAAACATTTAATTCTTGCCAGACACTCACTCAACTCCTCATCACACAAAGACACACGCACTCACATACACACACTTCTTTTTCCTCTCCCCCCCCACCCCCCCTCCCCCTGGTCTCTTGCTGTCTTTCCACCAGCTGCTGCTATCTGACAAACTGATGATGACTGTGTTTTTCCTCTCCTTGTTTCAAAGTATGCTGGAGCAGATGGCTTGGAGAGGCAGAGTGGGGGAATGTGTTGGAAAGGCTGCTGGGGAATGTGCCAAGTGTGTGTGTGTGTGTGTGTGTGTGCCTGTGTGTATGCATGCGTGTGTGTGTGTGTGTGTGTGGTTTCAGTTCGCGTGCCTTTTCACTGCCCTCTGCCCTTCATGGCGCCAGCTCCACTTCCCTTCCACTCTAAACATCTGGTGTCTGGGACTTTGAGAACGCACACACATGTGCTCGCGCGCACACACTGGCATGTACGGACAGACAGACAGTCTGCTAGCAGGGGGAAAGCCCTCAGCCAGTTTTCATGGGGAGTAAAATATGAAGCTTGATGCTACATTAGTTCCTTTTCGATCAATTGATTTCAGAAAAGGTATGACTGGAATCTCGGTAGAGTTAAAGTCAGTGTTGGAAAAGTTCATTTTCTACATGAACTAGATCAAAGTTCAGTTCACAACTTTTAAAATGAACTAGTTCAGTTCATAGTTCATAATTGAAAATGTATGAACTAAGTTCATAGTTCTTTGCCTCCCACAATAATAAAAGAAAAAGGTTGCTGAGAGCTGTTACTCTCCGGCATACTGGCATTTTCTCATTGGTTTTCACCCACAAATGCTTTAATCATTTTTTCCTTTAATGAATTGAAAAAAAAAACATGACTGTGGTCCAGAATGTGCAAACACAATCAATCTCCTATAGGTGCCAGACCGAGGTAGGAAATAAAGGATGTACAAATGAAGTGTAAAATATTTAAAGTAACATTATACAGAAATCCCTCGCCACTTCGTGCTTCACCAATTGCGGAGGCGCTACTTGGCGGATTTTTAAGTGACAGGAGAACGACGTTTAAATACACGCTGATAGCGTGGGATGTGCCTCTGAGCAATGTGCGTCACTGCGGACAAGCGCAGGAAGCGCGGCAGCCCGCCTGTCTTGAACAAGGTAGGACAACCATGTGCAACATGGACTCTTTATTTAGAGAATGGGAAAAGAGAGGCTGGAACCGTAGCACAGCAGGTGCATGAGGCCATTGACGAGCTAATCAATAAGCTTGCGTCGTGCGTTGTGGTGCAGACAGGGGCGAAGCAAGCTGGTGGTCAAATGACATGCAGAAAGTTGGGGCAAACAGGGTCCAGGCCAAGGACGTGCGGTCAGGGGAGGCAGGTGAGGCTCTGCTAGACCATATTTAGCAAAGAGTGTTGTACCTGAACGCGTTCAATGAACAAAAGTTCATTTGATGAAAACTCAAGTTGTGTGACATGCAAAAGATCATTCGACGAACGATCCTGAAACGCAGAAATCATAAAGCAAACATTGGTCGGAAGCAACCACGTATGCCAACTACAACGCACACACAAGGGCCCATGGGTACGTGCACAATGAGCAGCGCACGGCGATCGTAAACAAGAATTACCAAAACTAAGGCATTGAAGAGTGAAAGAAAACAAAAGGAAACTTAACTGGTCTGTCAGTACACAAGTATGCAATTCATGACGGAAATGCATTGAATAAGGATACGAGTGGGAAAACCTTAAGATGCCCTCATGATGAAGTGGTTTAACAAATGAAACCCATGAAAGAAAGTATGCCACTACACCGCGGATCAGGCAAACTACGTGTGTCAAAGCAGACGAAACGGCGAGGGCTGACCGGCGAACGGCGTCTATATACACACACACTAATCAGCGAATAACACGGGACAAGTAAATACACAGTAAATAATGACATTATTTTATCATGTCTAATGCTTGTTGACAAATTACTTGATACTTTTAATTGGACTGATGCAGTATCATTTATCTCAAAGGAAGCAGGGGGTCTTTAACAAACACTGTTACAGTTGGACCAGCAAGATTTGTTTTCGAAAAGACTACAATAATTCCCACAACCTCCTCTTGATCTGTAATCAGAAACCGCAGCATTTGAGAGCATGACACACCAACTGAGAAGAGCCTTGTCTATGACAATAACTTCAGTCTCGAAAGAGCCTGCCTCGTGAAGCATCATTGAATTGGTCACATGGGCCCATAGAGTTTGAAAATGGTCGAGAGAAGCTCCATTGTAGCCACTTGAAATAAGGGACCTCTCCAGGAAACCTCTCTAGGGGCCTGTGTGAAAGCCTTGAGGTAACCAAAAGACTATTTTCTTATTCACTTTATGGAAAAGCGTCAATATGAGTAAAACCGTGATAGCTTCCGTGTAGTGGTAAACGGTGTTCCTACCAGAAAGCTCAATACATTTCTGTTCATCACAGAACAGGGGTGGGTTTCCGCAGCAAACTTTCAGCTAAGTAAAAAGTACCTTCAAAAGTGATGTAATCCAAGGATGTTTTTCTTCCTGTTTAGCTCTTACATTCCATGAACACAGAAGTAACAGTTCTCTGATAATAGTTACTAAGTGTCTGTCGTGCAACGCAAGAGCAGCCTACCGTACGATAAAAGTGTGCTGAAAAGTGGGATTCTTTCAATAGAAACCAACAATGAAGTAACTGAACCAAACAGTACAGTTTAATGAAATTGAGGCTTCATGTGTGTGTCAACGGCGTTATCATCCCACCATACTCAAAGAAAAATCTGATGCAACGGACTAATCAAGAGAGGTGATGGACATTTGATTGCAGCGGACCCGGTCTAAGTATCAGGAAAAAAATGCTAGACTGCAGTCAATAGGTTCAGAATGAATTGCAAGTGGTAATCAAGGAAGAATGAGTCAGGACAAGCATTGGAATTCCGCAACCTAGACAGGAAGGGAGCAGGCAGGAGCACAAATTCACACGGGCCGAGATTCGGCCAGTGAGTAAAGGTGTTTGTCTTATAAACGATTAATATTTTGATTGAACTTCATTCTAATCTTCTAAAATAATCAGACTTTTTCTAACGGATGAATGCAGAAATGACTTTACCGTTATGTGGCTGGTGGGAGCACAGGAGGGCGCTCTGGGACAGAGTATTTGCTGTATAAATAAGAAGTCCCAAGTTGCCTCTGCCAGCTTCCTGTGGGTGTCCAGGGAGATCGCTGGGCCCACGTGTGTGGAGCAAATCTTGATCACTATTGTTTTTGTATTTCAGTATTTTTTGTAAATGTGTTTTTTTTGGGACAGGGTCAATTGGTGGTCGAGGCTTGGTGTGTGAGTGACTGGTGTGGGTGTGCAACCCCTCAGGTATGCAGTAGAGTTATATTAAAACATGGTTTTAACTGTTTAGTGACACGTGTTTTAGTCTTTACAGTTATTCACGTGTACCGCTGCCCGCTGTCCTGTTTTAGTTATGGTTTTGTTGTTTGGTGAGTCCACGCTTAGGGCTGTAAAGGCAGACTAACCTTTTTTTATGTTCATCCCGTCCTTTTGTTTTTGGTCACTTCCCCTTAATGTGTTCATCATAAATGTTGTAAACTTCATTCTATTTGTGTCATTGATTAACAGACCACTTGCATTACATTCCGTAACAAAAAGATGATGTTTTCGATGAGATTCATCATGTCTTCGTAATAGGATATTGCAAATTCGTTTGTTCACACAAGTAGAAAGTAGAAGTTTTAGGTGTTACCTGCTGCTAACAGTTTCGACCGAGTCTCCAGTTTTCTTCAGAGCCACACACTTAGTGTGTGTGTGTGTATGTGTGTGTGTGTGTGTGTGCATGTGTGTTCGTGCGTGCATGCGTGCGCAATATCGAAGCGATTCACAGCCTGATGTCTCAAGTCATTAAGGACAAACTTCAATCAAATCTGACTTCCGCTGACTCGGTCGAAACTGTCAGCAACAGGTAACACCTAAAAATTCTACTTTCTACTTGTCTGAACAAAAGAATTTGCAATATAAGCGGTGATGCTCTCATCATGAGCCCGTGCCTATTAAATTGTATCACGTGAGTCTGGCCACCATTTAATTTTGGGGATGCGAGACTCCAAAAAGCTATGAAAATGAAGTCTCACCTTCCTCTTCTTGCTCCGACCCTCAGCCTGCAAGGTCCTAGTGCACTGCTCCACACACTGAGAGAAGCTTTGACTGCCATGTTCAGGACTGTAGTCCAGCTCAGCCAATTGAGCCAGGGACAGGATGTAGTTGCATGCTATCCGTAATATAGCCAACTTGGATAGCTTCTGCCCGTAGGAGTAGCAAGGCACCTGCAATTAAATGTCACCAGAGAAGTGGAATAAGTGATTTAAGACTAACAATATTGCTAAAGTGGAGGATAGCTTGTCTACCTTACCTTTCTGATCAACATGACACAAAGCACACAAATATCAAAAGCCCCCACCAAATTTGTCAAAAATTGAATGTAGCTGATTCGGCATCCCAGGTGAATGGACACACCAGACAGGCTGGGAGTGTTTCTGTCAGTTAAATGGGTGTCTATCAGTGACGGACTGATAAGTGAGTCGGAACTTGAACGGGTCAGTGACGATTACATGGACAAATGAAAACCTACTTCCTTCGTCCTTCGTCTGCAAACTGGTCATCCATTCATTTCTCTTAAGTGATTATTTTCCCCAGAAAGTGGCAAGCGCCTCATCTTTCTCTTGTGACTCCTTCCCAGGTGTAACCAGAGAAGCCAGAGATTTAAGCACAACCGGGCATGCGCCAAGCTTTTTGATTCTGCTAATTATATCTCAAAACCACCAAATTATGATAATTTTGTGTCACTAAACAGTAAACACAAATTAAACATGCTCCACCTTGTCCATAACTGAGCAATCAAGTACGTATATCTACTTGAATGTAGTTCAACTGTTTTTAAATGGCTGCTCTTTTCCCAGCATTGCTTCCGGGTCATGGACATTCATTTTAATGCTCAGAAAAAAAAAATTGGATTATCTCAGTTCCAATCATGATGAACATACAGTTTAACAGAGCACTTGTTTTCTGATGTAAAAATTATCTCACTATAAATCACTTCACAATTATTTTTTCTAAAAGAATACGTTTGTGTGCTTCCATTGCATGCTGTCAATTTCACCTGTTTCCTTAGGGCTTCAAAAGCAGCACTGATGGTGTGGACACGGGTTCTCTCGCGGGCATTAGCTAGGAGCCTCCTTGTCTGCTGGATGGCTTTGACCTCCGGAAGACGTCCGGTTCCATCGTTGCTGCCGATTCGCTTCCTCGGAGACTCCTACCAGCAGGGAATGAGCAAGTTTCACGTTAGATACTGTTTATCAATCTGGTCAAAACTAGCATAATTTCTCAAGTGCGCTGCCACGAGACATTCAACATTTTCACTGTACCTTGGGAGAGTGAGCCTGATGCCCTCCGTTTTCATGGCCTTGGGAGCCCACAGACGTTTGAGACATGGGCCGAGTTGTAGTTTGACCTGACATTGACGGGTCCATGGAGAAGGTCTGGAGGTTGGGCGAAAGGCTGCGAAGGTTGCTGGACGATGTCGTTACAGGGAAGTTAGAGCGGGGGCCTGATCTGAATCTGTTTGTGAGAGGCTGAGATATGGCTGTGGGCCAATGGATGATCTCTGGACTGATGAAGGGAGAGGTGGATAACTGAGGCAGTTTAGAAGCCATGGTGCTCCCGATTCTCATGTCGAGAGCGCCGCTCTGCGGCGGCGCCACCATGACGCCCGGTACTCCGGATAGGACCCTTGTGGCGTTGGTCTCATGTGACACCGTGAGGTGTTTGTGGAGTGGAGCCAACCTGTTGACATTACAAGGGTCCAGGTGCGGGTCCTCCAGGAAGTCCCCTTCCGATGGATCCACCGTGTATGTTTTCATTCCGTCAGGTTCAAAGCCACTCAAAAGTTTTTTAGGCTCGCGAGACTTTCTTTTGAACTTCTTGTGAGAGCCTTGCATGGGGATAATCACTGGTTCTTTGCAGGGGGATTTGATCCAGTTATTAGTAAGCGGATGGGGGTCCTTCATATTTTTTATTCCAGCAATCACCCAATCCAAATAAAAATAAATGCGAAAATGAAAACAATAAAATCAAAACAACACTGCGAGTTGTTTAAATCACGTAAACCTGCCAAAGCAACACGAACCGCTGCGCTGCGCTGACAGCGGCAGCACTGTCATGTGTTACTTGAACTTTACCAGCAGGTTTCGTGTGGCTCCACTCTGTCTGCATAGCAGCATCCTGAACAAGCCACACTCGTACACAAAGCTGTGGAACATATGCGATTCCGCACAAGTCGTTCCCTCCGAAAGAGAGATAGGTTTCTCCTCAGTGTGTGTGTGGCGCCCGCTCTTTTTGTTTCTCTCTGGGAAAGCAGTCTGGGCGAACACGCATACGCACTCAAGCTACAGTGAAGCCGTGACTGTCTGACTGTGGCTCCAGCCAGTCTGCATAGCAGCACTCTGAATAACCCACACTGTTGCGCGCACACACACGAGCGCGCGCGCGCGCGCGCGCAGGCACGCACACAGGAGCAGCAGTCAAGCTGCAGCTGCTGATCCGAAAGCAAAGCCGTGCAGAAACACTTCAAAAGGAAGTTAATTACCTTAACAAAACTACTCGGATGTTACAAACGAAAGAAAACAGCATCCAGAGAAGCTGTCATGAGAGATACGTGTTTAAATCCCCATGCAAACCTCTTGTGACAGTGTCATCAGTGGCAGGTCACGGTGGGGTGACATCATTGAAATGGACTGAGCTCCTCCATCCAGCACTCGGGTGTTCCTAAACGAGGTTCCGGGTCCAGGTGTAACGTTATTTCCCCTGTGGATGCTCACAGACAACAAATCCGCTAGTAGCTCCACTGTGTTGAGTCCAAATGTTCGAGAGGTCCACGGAGGCAGAAGCCCACTGGGGAAGAGCAGCGTGTGGAGCGGTCACGCAAACATTGAACATGGAGCCTGAGGCTCCTTGGCGTCTGACTGGCTGGCTACTGGCTCTCTCTCTCTCTCTCTCTCTCTCTCTCTCTCTCTCTCTCTCTCTCTCTCTCTCTCTCTCTGTGATTGTCTCGCTTTCTCTATCTGTCTCTCTGCCTAGGGCTGCTCAATTAATCGAATTTTAATCATGATTACGATTTTGGCGCCAGACGATCTCAAAATGCATATAATCGAGGCCAAACAATTATTTGGGGTTTCCGTTCTGAGACGTGCATGCTCAACATAACCGCGACGCCTCGTGTGAGAGTGGAGATCCATGCAATATTTAACGGGCAGTGTTATACCTTAACGCGTTCAATGAACGAAAGTTCACGAACTCGTTCATATTTCGGACGAACGTGAACTGAATATAACGCATTGTTTTGTGAACGCGCTCATTTTGGGGCCATTTAATGGTTTTGAACGGCAGTTTCCTTTCGTTCAAGAAAACGAAACGTTTCCTTTACGACCTAATTATTTAATTCACTGCTTTTACCAAGCAAATGTTTAAACATGTAAACATTCTTTTTTGTCTCTGAAGAGCTGATAACGAAAACAATTGAACCCTTATTTACTGACAAATGAGCTGTTGGGTTTTAGTAGAACATACTTAGTAAATGTAGATCTTTAAATTGTAATGCTAGAAGAAGAAAAACACATTAAAATAATCTCTATTTGAACAAAAATTAAAACTTGATGGCATGATGGATGGACGAACGAATGGATGGAAATAAGTGTGTACATTTACCCCTTTACAGCCAGCAGAGGGCGAGAAACCATCTGTGTTTATCAATGGAGTACAGATTTTTACAAGTAAAATAAGTAAATAAAATACTAACCGTAAGATTGTAAGATTCACCGACGACCAAATTTTGCCCACTGGAAGAGACTGGCAGCCCATGTACCCACCACTATGGGTTTTACACCACCTTTAAGAACACCGAAAAACTGGTTGAAAAACAGCCATGCTCTCTTATTCCTGGGGCATCTTAAACTCAGAGTGGTCGTTTGTCGTGTGTTCTGCTCGTGTGAATACAGTAATCCCTTGCTACGTCGCGGTTCGATTTTCGCGGCTTCAGTAGATCGCGGATCCCCCCAATAAAAATCACAAATTCAAAATAAACCTTCTAAATTGTGGAATTATGGCACGAAAGTTGCCCACACGCTAACAGATAGCAGGCAGTGTCCACACAATTGCAGTAGGTGCACGTGTACCTTTTTATGAAAAATAAAGTTGTTATAATAATGAGTTCTAAAAACATATTGACAGTATTGTACCTTGTCATGATTTTTATTTATTTATTATTATTTTCTGTATGTCTACAAGTTACAGTAGTTTCTAGTTGACTTATTTATTAATTTGTAATGTGTTTCTATATATTTAAACCGTTTTACAACGGTTCAGTGTCTCCTAAAGGACTACTATGCTTTCGTTCTTAATTGACATTACGTTGGTGTAGGGGCATACTACCATGTCACGGTGTTATTGCAGGGCTGCATCAAAAAGAAAAAAAAAGGAACAACATGGATTTGTGGTTCCGATTTTAAAAAAAGGACTGAAATTCATGGTAATACTTTTTGAAATGTTTTTTCTGTCATGATAAAGGAGATTACATGTGAAAATAATCTTTCGTTTTAACACATTTGGTCATACTTTCTGGACTAATACAGTATAAGATAGCAGGAGACCTGTGAGTTTTTCATCCGCACACACAGCAGAAGAAGTAAATGTTTAGATGGATGGATGTATTGTTGCACTGGCTCTTATTTGAGTGTGACACTTGTTTATTTACATTGTGGTGCTCCACGTTGTTCAACAACCAACGTCCCCCATAAGTCTTTATTCAAATAAACATAATTTCTGCTATTTGATGGCAAGCTTGGTCTAACGAGCTGTCGTGATTGTTCAATGTATTTATGTATATAATTCAAGCAAGTTAATTCAAGTACGTAGCCTTGAGTACATTAACATACTGCATTGTTGACATTAGTATGTTTAGGAATCCATGTATGCCCCAAATTTTGACACCCTAACTTTACAGAGACAGGTGGTGACTGGCCATTACAAATTTATTAGCTCTTGGCAGCATATTCAGCACAGAAATGGAAACAAGCAGATTGACTGTCGTGACAGTAACTTGGCTCACACACGCACGCACGCACGCACGCACGCACGCACGCACGCACGTACGCACGCACGCACGCACACACAAAGTTAGCTTTGGCATCCCTTCCATGTCTAACCCTAACTCCAAGCAAGTTATGCAACACAATTCCTTCTTGCGCTAATGAAGCCAAAAATCATGATTAGAGAAGAGAAAGAGAAGACAGGAAAAAAGGAAGGCTCCTTTCCATTAAGTGTCCCAACTAGGACTACCGTGCACATGCGACGGGTGCTGCTGTTTCTTCTTGTAGCTGGGCCAGCGGCACACAGGGCAGCAGTGTCGCCCCGCATCTAACCACATCACAATGCAGTGCTGGTGGAAGGCGTGGCCACAGGGAAGACCCATTAGAAGTTCTCCACTCACAAAGTTCTCCAGGCAAACGACACACTCGGAGCACCGCAAAACGTCACGGGGCCACCCTGACAGGTCACAGCGCTCGTGCCGAGAAACTCTCTCAACTGATGGGGCATCCAAGTTGCCTTGGCAACAGCGGCGCATCGAGGCCTCAGCAGTACACGTGCACTCCACGTTACTGTCGAGACAGTGCGTGCTGCTATCCTGTGCGCTCTCCTGCTGTTGGCTGCTTGGTGGCGCACAGTCACTTGACCCACGGCTGTCCGTATCTGAGTAACAACAATCAGTCTCCTTTTCCGGCACGTCTGTGCCGCCACATCGGAACTTCCATGCGGGTAAAGCTTTAATGTAGTCCATGCTCACTAATGGGCGAAGCCAGAGATCGGGGAAAGCCAAACGCTCAAAAAGGAAATTGGGGTCATCCTCCCAGTCTGATGGCACTTGTTGTAGCGATGCGATGGGGTGAAGCAGGTACGATGTGTACCACTCCCACAAACTGGCCAGCCACTCCAAGTTGGTGCTGCTGTCCTCCTGGCTTCTGATGCCACAGCGACGTTTTTTCTCAAAATAATCGACCAGCAGACCGTGGGCCAGGTAGGTAGATAGGAAGAGAGCCGGGTGAGACGAATAGAAGGTCCAGTCGGCTCTCACCACGCTTGCCAGAGTGGTTGTGTCAGCGTAGCGAAGCAACTTCAGACTGTAACCATACAGAGCGTCCAGGTAGGACAGTTGAAGGAGGGCCTTAGCAAAAAGAGGAAGGGATTAGTGACCAAGCTAAACGCTCCTCGGCACATCGAGGTATAAACTGGAAATATAATTAGGCATTGTGTACTGAAAAAACGCAATTTTGATGTGTATAAGGTCAATCATAATAATTAGAAGAAAAAAACAACAACAACAAAACAGCTGTGGCCAAAAAAGAAGGGACCCCAAGAAAAGACTGAAAATAGTTTGTTGTGGACCACGGGCCAGCAAATAGGATAATGACCCAATTAATATATATTTTTTAAAAAGGACAGAGAGCAAAGTATGGTTCATCTGGAAGTGGCCTTTCATGGGCCCCGAATTAAATCTGACTAACCATCTTCCTGATTGATGTCGCGAATGTTCACAGAACCAATATTGCATAAACAAGCAATGAAATAGTAGAGAGGATAGCATGGTTGCATCTGCTCATATTTGCACTACTTAGCAACCATTCGCACTACTATGCCTCATTCATGAACGAGAAAATGAGTTGGGCGTGCCAATGAACTGACAGAACACAAGCGAACCGAAATGTAAGAGGTGAACCGAACCGTTTTTCACAAGCCGCTCCACTCCTGGTGTTTATGTGTGCATGTGACTGCCGACTTGTGACAGACAGGAAAAGGAAGAATTAGCGCAAATAAACGGTGATGACGTATGCAAACAAACACACATATAAATGACTATTCATTGACTCGGGAAAAGAACTTTCCTGTTCATTATATTCATCAAACGAAAAGTCCATATGTTGATTTTCGTGACAACCCTATGTGTGACTGTCATTGATTAATTAGAAGTGTGTTGCCAGGCTATGAATGCACAATGAATGTTTTTGCAGAATATACATTTTCCTACCAGAAATGGAAGCCAGGACACCAACAGGATGGAATTGTAGGTCCCAAGCGTTCGGATTAAAACAACAAACCGTTTCACTGTTGCTCCCTGCCGATAAAAAAATATATCACCGTTAATATACAGCTCAAACTCAACGCGCATAGTCAAACAGTGTTGCAAATAAAGATAATGTATTATTTCCTCTCCCCAAATTTGAGTGACTATTCATTTCACTTGCGCAGCCTAAATGCCCAAATAAACAAATTGCTTCTGTGCTCTCTGCTGACCATACATACGGTGGTATGAGTGTCTGGGGGGTCAAAAGGCGCACTGGATTATAAAGCTCACCCTCATTGAATTTTTTATTTTTCATATATAGGGCGCACCGGAGTAAAAGGCGCATAAAATAGAAGCAATACTGCAACAAACTGAGGTTGACTAGGATATGCATCCACTAGCCAATAACCAATGAGCCCTCTGTAAACAATCGCGTTTCTCAAACTATCTCCTATAAAATGATCGGAACTGACTAAAGTTCGATCCAACACATTGGTACTGCTTACCTACGTTTCCCTTCCATATCGATCCGTAAATTTACTCGAAACATTAACAGAGCAGCCTATTTTGACATGAAATAGCCTCGTGTGTAGAGCAGCTATCATTCTAGCATTAGCCACCCGCAAACTATCATGAGCCTCAGCTCGCAGACTCCCATGAGCCTCAGCAAAGTGTAAACCAGGGGTCACCAGGTCGCCCGTGAGGACCGCATGAGTCCCTTCCATACCCATCCAATATATAAAAAAAAGATTCTCAACGGATTTCACGAAAATGATACTTTCGAGGGGAAAAACATGGAAATCCGCGGATCCGCGGGAAATTCTCATCCCTGAGTTTGTGTATAGGCCTTTGTAATTAATCTCTCACTTGATCTAGAGTAAATCATACATTCAATGAATGGTATTTAAATCACAGTACTCAAGTGAAGCAAAGTTTACCTGTGTAATGAAGAGATCCATCCATGCCAAAAGGTTGATCAGGACAAGACTGAGTACAAAAAGGTCATTGACTTCTGGTTGGACTGATCGCAGGAACGTGTCCATGGCCGCTACAGACAAAAATTCACCAGTACTGCAGAGAACAGAACAAGCACAAAAAAACAAAAGCAGCAGAAATCCTTGTTAATATTCAACAATGATACAGGATCTGTTTCACACCGAAGGGTCACCTGTTGCCATAGTGATAGATGCCCTCTGGCATCTTCAGGATGTAGGCGGGGCTCTGCGTTACGCCAATCTCTAATAGGCTGCTGTCATTGTCCCAGTGCCTTACATCCACAAAAATGAACTCAATCCTACCGGTGAACTTAACAGAGAGCGAGGAGAAGAAAACAGGCGGCTGAGGCAGGGGAGCGAACAGAAACATCTTTAACGGGTGGAGCGGGTCGGGGCGCCACTCCTCCTGCAGCTTCTCCCAACGACACAATGTCTTGATGCGGTGAGACATCTGGGAGGTCATCCAACGGAAGATGTGTTCGGGTTCGATGCGACGGCCGTTGTATTCTTTCAGCATGACTTTGCCCTTCGACGCTGACGTCTGCGGGACTGACATGACCAGAGTGGAACGTTGCCAGCCGCGTCTCACACACGACCTTGTGGAGAGAATATTGTTACATACAGCGACTGTACTTTTCTACTTTGACCTTCAAATATGAGACAGGAAAGGTCCTTTTAAGATATTTGATCACAATTGACATAATTGTGGTTAAACCCTGCCTGACCTGATTACGATTGATCCCAACCGCTGCCTGGCCTAACCTCGATGGCCTGCCCTAACTGTGATTGATTTCGACTGCCGCCTGGGCTGACGATTGTACCCAACCTTTGCCATTCCCTGCCGAATCGGAGGACGCCTGTTCCCCCGCCCGGATGTTCTCCTGCCTGTCTGCCCATTTGCCTGCTGTCCTACATGTCTATCTGCCTGCCCGCTATCCTGCTTGCCTGCCGCCCTTCTGCCCCGTGAAACATCCAGCTGTGTCGTGGCACCTGTCATTGGTTGGCCCTGACGAATTGTACTTTCCTAAATAGTGCTAGATGTTTTGCAGACACACCCTTTCTTTGACACCTATTATTACACCATTTTATTACTATTATTACACCACCATTTACACCACTTATTACAAGCCATTACCGAATAAACTCCTGCAACCTCTACTCTGAATTGTTGTGTTTGAGTAACTTCAACAATTTGTGAGATATGAGCAAGAATAAAGACATCAGAAACAATAAAATCAATTTTGCGCTTGAATTTGGCACCCTTATTGTAATGGTGTCATTCCCACCTGTAGTCATGAGAGCAGTTGAATGTTCCAGTTCGGATTCCAAACTGGGAGACTTTCTGTACCATCTTCCGCCAGTTGGACTTACTAAGCAGAGCGTCTCTGTCCTGTGCAATGACCTGCATAGACACCAAGATCTCCATCGGTAACAAAAATAAACAAAATAATGAAAATTAAAATTTTCTTTACAAAAATAAATGAATAAATAATGTTTTTAAAAAAATAAAATAATGAATACTAAAACTAATAAAATCTAAACAAAATGCGTATATATTATGTGGTGAAATCATTTCATAGTGCCAAGAAATGAGATTACCTGAACCAACCAGATGCCATCTTTAGTGTCCTCCACCAACTCATAGAAGTGCATCTCTCCACTAAAATGTGTGCTGCTGGCATCACCTGCCTCGGTTTGCTCATTCTCCTTCTTTATGGCTGAATATAACTCCCCGTGTGTCAGCTCGCCTGTGGTTTTGAGAAAAACATATTTGTTTGTTTACACAGACAAAAAAAAAAAAATACCCACAACTCTTGGCATAAGATTTTGACTCAGGAAGGTGTCGGTAAAAAAAAAAAAAAAAAAAAAAAAAACGATTGACAAGAGGAGCACAATGCAGGTATAAGCACGTCCACCTGATTTCTCCACCAGCTGGCTGACATCTTTCTTCTCAGCCAATCCAGAGTACCCCAGCCCACGACACTCCAGGATGGTCTTCAGCTTCTTATAACTGAGCGAAACCGGGTCGACCAGTTGTGTCGCGAACACACCAGTCTCATACCAAACTACAGCCTCGAATATCCGAGCTAACGTAAACAAAATGATGAAATACAGGAGCAAAAAGAACAACTTGAGCCACATCGTAGTTGGACGACGGCGCCGAGTGCGAGAGAATTCCTCTGTCAGCCTGCGCGGATTCCAGACATGGGCGTCCGAAGTCTTCTTTGACGGGCCGATAAGATGTTCTCAAAATAAAATCGATGGGTTCGCGTCAAGAACGTACATGTTTGGTCGGGGGAGGCTATCCCTGGCCAACAAGAAGCCTGTCCGCCGTCAACAGCTAGCCTATTAGCTTAGCATCCATCCCAGGTGATGTGCGGCCCTAATGACGTAACAACCAAATCAAACAGTTTGTCTTGCGTCGTGCCAGCAGAAAGGTGTCCAAATGCAGAAGTGGACCCTCGACAGCAACGCAAGTTTCAAGCCTCATATGTTCTCAGCACACGACAAATAAAATACAATAACACATCAAATTGCTCAGATCAGCTGACAGAGAGTGGCGTCATTTCCGTCCACACTATCGCATAAAGGCGGTCCAAAAATGATCTATTATTTTGTTTTATGACAGACTCTGGGAAAATGCAGCGACGTGGAATAAGTTTTTCAAGAGACTGGCTATGCTAACAAGGTAAAAGTATAATCCCTTGTTTTGTACACAGAGATGTAGAAATGGACCATTTGTTAGTTTTCGGTTAGAACATTTAATAATCACAAAGCAAATTGAACTACATTTTTCTTCTGAAAATGAATGACAGAATGAAATTGACTGTTCCGTTAAGTCTCAAAGGCTTATAAACAAAATATTTTGTTATTTATTTTAAGTCTGTCAATATTTATTTTAATTGACCATAAAAATGACTTTGATCCTCACAAGGGTTGCTGATGTGCTGGAGCCTATATACCAGCCGTCTTCAAGCAATAGGTACACCCAAGCTGTTTAAAAGCCATACTGATAGAAATGTCTTCAAATATTTTGGAAAAATCTAAGTGAAAAAGAAAGCAAAGCATTTCATGGAATCAACAATACCACTGTGACTTGATGTGCGGCTTGCTTTTAACATATTGGGACTGACGTGTAAATATAGACCATGTGGGTAGCAGCCTTGTAAATAGGTGTGATTACAAATGGGGTACAAAACAAAAAGAAAGTGTACAACAACAAAAAAAACATCCTCATCAGATGCTCTATTGGGTTACACATAAACAACACTGTAATTAAAAAGAAACATGATTCAGTCAGTCATATTCAGTCTAAAATGCTTTAAAAGATCCACATAGGCAAATTATTTCACTTGGCAAAACGTGTGTTTTAGGGAAGCCACAATCACTTGAGAAATCAAAAAGCAAGGCTGAGAGAGAAGTTGCAAGTGGACGGTTTGGAAGAACTGTATTGTGTACTATACAAAAGGGGGAAAAGAAATTCACACAAATGCACACACCCAGCACAGTGCAAATTACTGTTACAGGGCTAAGGGCCTTTAGGGTTTCCATGGCTACACAAGGTGAGGATACTTCAGGCAGAATCTGTTGAACGCATCATAGATGGCCTGTCTAAAAGCAAAAAGAGTAATCCCATTAAAATATTAAAAAAAAAAAAAAAACACAAACAAGTAGTGACTTTTTGTCGTAAGAGAAACGCTCTCGTCTATGCTAAGAGAAGTAGCCACAATTATAGTACATTTTATTTGACAACACTTCTTTGAACATCAAATGAAAAAGACTACTGCAGTAACATGCAACGGAGCGTTTCATCCTATGATTGTAAGTTTATCAAAGTAGTGGGTGGTACCTGAAGACGCTCTGTTTAAAAAGATAAGCACTGATATGTCCTCCATTCAGATAACGAACTTCACATCCAGGCCAGATCTCCTGCAGACTGAGGACCCCTGTCCGCGGGATATAGGCGTCCTCTTTGGCCTGAACCACGATGATAAGACTGGTGTCAACGGGGACTAGAGGGGACAGAAAAAGAAGGATAATTTTTCAGTTGGGACAAGAGAATTAAGTGTTTGCCCAAATGAGTATGTATTGCGGGCACTCATCAGGTAACAAAGTGAAAAGAAAGCATGAGATTTCTGCATACGACTGCATGTACATCAGCACTAACCGGAGAAGTTGGCCATGTGTGTACACTCGTCCATCACTCCCTTCATGAAGCTTATCGACTCGCTGTGTAATGATGGCCGACCAATTGGGGCTGAATCCGCCTTGTTCCCAATCAGTGATTTGTTTGCTTGGAAGCCACTTTAAAAACAGTAACGACGACTTATGAGCGTCTACTAAGAAAAGATATGTATCCCAAAAGTACAACTTGCAAGGTATCATAAGTGCATCTGAATACAGAATGACAAAAGTCACTTTGGCAACAAATACCTTGGTAAAGGGTGTAAACTTGTCTTGGTGTTGTCCACTGATAATAATGTGTCTAAAGGGTCCCCAGCAACTCTGTCTCTGATCCACAGGCCAGGCCCAATTCCTGCCTTTGCCCCTGCGCTGGAGTAGCAGCCCACTGACAAGTTGTCCTCTCTAGGCTGGTCTAGTACATGCTCTAAAGAATTCACTCTACCCGAAGAGTGTTTGGCAAACTTTTGAGCCACCTTGAAGGAGTCAGCCTAACAAAGGAAACACACCTGATTAGCTTGTTCTATGATGATGTTCAGTTTACGTTAGTCCAAAATATGAACAAGTTCATGAACCTTCCTTCATTGAACGCATTAAGGTACAACACTGCCAGTTAAATATGGCCTGGATCTCCACTCTCCACACACACGGGGCGGGGCCTTGCGGTTGAGTTGCGCATGCACGTCTCAGAACGGAAACATCAAACAAAAAATCGTTCGTCCTCGATTATATCAATTTTGAGATCTTCTGGTGCCAAAGTCGTGATTATGATTAAAATTTGATTAATTGAGCAGCCCTAAAATACATATAGGGACACATGAAGCAATCTTTGGTTAAAATTTGCTGTTGACCAGTGTACTTGTTGGTTGTTGTATGCAAGGAAAAAAAACTGTCAACAAACCCCACAATACTCCAACAGCTTAATGATCTCTTCTTCATACACTGAATTGATGGCATATTGCTTCTCCAGCTCCGACCAATTCACTGCTTTACTTAGCACACCCTATACAGACATGAAAAACACAAAAAGGAAGAAACAGAAATTCAAGACTTAACTGTTTCTTCAAATGTATTTGCAAGAAGATGAGTGTCTTCTGAGTTAGGGTTGGGGAATGAGTGCATCTTGTCAACTTGCAGGGAGGAAAATAATGCAGTCGATCGGATACAGGCTGGTGAACATGAAAATCGTCATGGGATCATTAGCTTTATCACAGAATTGTGTGAGTTTGTTAATGAATTTCAACTCCAAAATTACTAATATTAAAGAAGAAGTCAATCCCAAAAATTCTTTACAATAATATGTTGTATGTGCCCCTACAAGTCTAAAATGGCATTCTGATTAATATTACATTTGTGGAATATGTTTTAAACAGCAAAATTCAACCGTTTCTGTCCCTCTCTAGAGGCGGCCATTTTGCCACTTGCTGTTGATTGAAATGAGTTGCCAGGTCTCAGGTCACAACCAATCACGAATCGGCTTCAGAAACCCGGTGATAGCAAGTGGGAAAATGGCCGTCCCCTGAGATGGATAGCAACAGGTGGATTTTGCCCATTTAATTTGTATTCCACAGATCAAAATTTTGGGAGTGACTTCCCCTTTGACGTCTCCACCTTAGCTAGTAAGAGTGTGTGGATTACCGTGGTGAAGACACTTGAGGCAGTGGACCATGACAGACAGGGAATCAGAGGGATAGGCTTCGGCCAATTAGTCACTGCTAAGGACGACATCTTGACACAAACAAAATATCATATTACTGTCATCATCTGTGTGTACTACCTGGTGATCTAGCATGTGCCATTAGACAAGGGGGGAAACACATAAGTGGAAAAATCTTCATACTTGACTTTGTCATCGCACCTTAGATAGTGGACTAGCAGTTTAATGTTTGCCTCATTTCAATTGCCCCTCTTCTTACATTGACATGCCAGTCACTATAGAAAACATTAAATCCTGCCGGACTTATTCTTCCAAACTTTATGTTCCCAAGCAAACTGAAGCTTTGCTTTACCACTCATTAGCCTTGTTGTTTTTATATTAGCTGCTACACAATTTGTCAGTCACAATCCTACTTTCCATTGGTGTTACCAGAAATGCTTGAACCATTGAACATAGATAGCATGAGGTTTTTTCTAAACGTTTCATTTTACCAAACTGTCAGGTAAACAAAGGAAGATGACCTTCAGTGACTCTCATGACACAATGTGAGATGATTATGTCACTTACGTATCCTCCCATGGAGATACCGGTCATTCCAACAGGTGAGTAGCCCTCACTCTCAAGCCAATGGAGAAGCACAGAGGACTCCAAAATCAGAGCTCCACCCATCACAAACAGGTCTGACACATTCTTTAGGCAGGACCGCCTAAAAAAGAGAAAATCACACATGACTCTCTATTTGCAGAAATTGCCATCAGATTCAGCCACAATCCAAACACAAGAATGTGTGCTCATGTATACCTCATTCTAAAAGTCATATGGATTATCCCTATACTGCAGTGTTAATCGGTTGAATGGTATTTCATGGTCATTAATTTATTCTCGTCAAAACTCTCTCGGGGTGTGCTTTTATGGGTTCTCCATGTGTTTTAGCTTCCTCTTAAAGTAAAAACACAACAACATTGGTCCATTGAATATTAAACTTTCCAGACTGTAGATGGGAATGAGTATGGAAAGGTTGTCTGTTTCAGTGAGTAAAAAAGTTCAAACTTACAACTGGTCTTTGGGTTTTCGATAGCCATGTGAAACTGAGAGTTAAGAGAGAACATTTTTGGAAATCGAAAGATGGGTAAAAGTCCAGCACACAGGATTCAGTCAGAGGGCAACCCACTCAATTTAAAAAATCAATCAATGATAAACTGCATAAAAATAGGGCAGCTCTTGTGAAAAAACATGAACTGTAGTAGAGATCAGGGAGATTTGAAACGGGAAAACAACATCTCAATAATAACAAAAGCTTGAGAACTGCAACTTATGTTAACATGTTGCATAAAACTTTGTTAGTGTGCAAAAGCAGCAGAAGGATATAATAAGGGTTCTCCAAAAGTAGAGAAGCCATCCCTGCTTCTTTGACCATAGGCCTGGCCATCAGGGTCCTTCTGCGCCAGAAAAACTACAACGACAACATCCGGTTAAAATGACATGTACAAGTGGGTTAAAAACTTTGGTGAGGAAAACAACTTACATGATCCCCAGTCCCAGCTAAGTGAATGCATACTGGTCTGTTGCTCTGCCATCTTTTAGGCACTATAAACTGGAACCTGAAAATATTCATGTGTCAATTAAATTAGGAACATTAGAAACGTGTTCATTTTATCTTCTTGGCCAACTTGCTGCTCATTTTACATAATTTAAGACACGCACACGCACTAAAAATGAAGTCTATTTGCACTTGTACCCGAATAAAGATGAATCATATTAAAAATTATTCTTTTTCAAATATAGAAATAGTGAATACATTCACACACGACTGTAATAGCAATATTGTTTTAATTACTTGACCGATGAATCGACCTAACACAGAGCTCAGTATTTCTCCATGACACAGACACAAAACATTCAGGTGATAACAGAACAGATGTTTACCTTTCAAAGACATGTTTTTTTTTTTAAATCTGTGCCCAACTTTTAGTTTGAATCACTTCAAATGACTATAGATTAAATTGTGCACATGCACGTATACAAATGTCATGTCAGCTCCTGTTGTGATGTTTCAATGTCATGTCAGCTCCTGTTCGGATGTATCAGGTTTATTACCTTGCTTTCACAGCCTCCGTTGGCAGGATTCCAGGTACTAAGTGCTCCAAAGGTGAAATGAAGACACCATCATGAATGTAACAATCAGCATGTACCTCTGTCTGTGCAAAAAATGCAAAGAACACACCTCTAGATATATATTTTAAAAAAACAACAAACACCACACTTGTAAAGAGAGACGCTCCACTACCTTGTTAATTGAAACCGGATAGTCCTTGGGCACCAGAGACTTACAACTCTCTCTGTCTGCAATGACCTTACGGAACTCAAAAATTCTGTAGAGTACAGCCCCACAAGTTGAACATCAGTACAAATCTATTTGCTCCATTTCTGATTATCACAACAACTCAGAGAACGAATGCAGTACCATGATTTATACTCATTATCAAATCTTTTTACAAACATACGTATATTAAGAACATGTTTTTGGGATGTGGGAGGAAACCGGAGTGCCCGGAGGAAACCCACGCGGGCTCAGGGAGAACATGCAAACTCCACACAGGGAGGGTCGGAGGTGTAATCAAACCGGCACCCTCCTAACTGTGAGGCGGACGTGCGCCACCGAGCCGCCCTGCCTTGATTCAAACTATGCGAATTATGACCTGGGTGAGAGAGGATGTGCTGTCACTGAGAAAACCAAACCAAAGTAAAACAATATTTTAGCAAGCATATTATTATTTATTTTAGTGATGGTAATTTACCGTATTGGCCCGAATATAAGACGACCCTAATTATAAGATGACCGCCTTTTTTTCAAGACAAGTTTGAAAAAAGACTTTTTGACTCAAGTTTGAAAAAAATACTTTCTGAACACCAAATTTAATTTTTATACATTAAATAATTACAGTACATCTGGAACAAATGATTATAACAATATATTTGAGAGAAAAAGCATGTTATTTTGCCTCATTCAAATCATGCTATAACTGTCTATCACATCTTAATATCTGAATATTTAAATATGTAAACTAAAGTGCAATCACATTTGTAAATTAATGGCTTCTGGTTTTTGAAATGTAAATAAACCAATCGACTGTGATAATACAACAAAATTGCAACAACTGCATTAACCATCAAAGTGAAGTCTAACTGGTGATGCATCGGCTCTCTTACATTAAAAGTAGGGTTTGAGATGGTATATAGGTATGTGAATAGAGGCGGTCAAGAATGGCACACAACCAAAAGAATCTTGGCATAATTTCCTCATTACCTCTTGAGATCTTCAGGCTTTCCCCACCCCCCAATGAAGAGTTTGCTGAGGAGTAGCCTTCTGTAAAATACATCCAGTCGACTCACACCCATGGACCAGCAACAGGCATCTGAAAAGAAAGAAACGTGAAAATGTAACATAAAATCAAGTGATAAAGTGTTGCAATTCTGCACTCCTGACTCACAACAACTTGTTAGCCAAGCCGAAAAATAGTCAATAATCACACAAACTGCGAGAGCAAGTAGCCAAATTTAACATTGTCACGCACAAGGTCAGTTGAAATAACTTAGGTGACCTTTCATCGGAATTCCCAATGAGCCTAACTACCGTAACAATTATTAGCGAGACAACAGTATACACAGCTCGTCTGCTCAGAGCGCAAGATAGTAAAACGCTGGAAGGATGAACAAAGAATACGAACATGCCAAAATGCTTCAAGAAAATTTTAAGTTAACGCGTATAGTTAATGGGTACGATTTAAAGACAGATACATACGCAACACTACAACACAAGTTCCTGCTCTGAATGCAAGTCAGTATCATTTACGCTTCCGGTTGAACGAACAACGTTCAAACATTATTTCCACGTAGAGTGAAACTATGTTCGTTTTCCAACATTCATTTTAAGCTACAAGTAGCTTAGCGTTGCTCTCGCTAAGGTTTTCAGTACCCCGAGTGTGGGTTGGGTAAAGTAATATGTCAAGTAAAGTAAACCTGAAGATATGTTTCTATTAGAAAGTAATAATTAACATTACCTCACTTTGTGTACAAAGGTGGTTGTCTTGCAGCGAATTTATTGATAGTACAGATTCACAGTCAGCAACCATCCAGACTAGATAGGATGTCATGTCCATTCACATAGGTACGATCTTTGATTCTGAATTGTACGTCAACGTGGCCGCCATATTGGACGTGGCACGTTGCAGGCATAATTTCTAGTAATGCATCATAAACTTGTATTGTCGACAAAAAATTCTACTTGTCAACACTTTGCGTTTCATTAATACTACTATTAGCGAGCAGTCTGGGCATCCTAGTAAAGTTCAAAATCATCGTATTCAAAATCATACGCTCTTGTTCGTACTTACCTGTTCCCAAATAGTATATGAATTTTCGTGTGCCACAGGGATCGGTGAACGAAAGGCATTAACATCATTGCACTTTGTTGGCTATCTTTTAACGAAGTTCATGGTCTGCTGACACCTTCAATATGGTGGACTTGTTGACGTATCAGAGTAACGGAGCCAAATGAGCTATGGTCACACGGTTGGATGACTTAGTATTTGTCACAGTTCTGTGTATTGCGGTAGCTAATGTTACATTACTGCCATCTTCTGGGCAACTCCGAAATTGGCAGCTTGCAAGCCGTAGTGGTCCTATGACGTCATAGTAACACAAAAATGCACGCATGTCGGAACACACTGTCGTACCCGCCCTAGTAGTAAAGCGAAAATTATAGTAAATACTCGTATGAAATTCATAGACACAAACGCAAAACAAGTGTGCAAAGGCAAGTTCGATCGTCAGTAACCAAGCGTTTCTTCATGGGCTGTTCAAACTAATGAAACAGCCGAGAACTACAGGCGCGAGGCCGGAGGAGTGAAACCGAAGCCGCCGGCGGCCATCTTACGTTGCCAATCATTTCAGCGGCCTAACAAATAACATTAATTTCCCCGCGGTGTTTTCACGTTAGTTTTTGTCTCTATGGCGAAAATGACACCGTGTACAGCATACAGTTGAAACAATAAGTCTGGGAGAAGCACTACACAGACATTTCATCAGTACAAAAAATATATAAATAAATACATTTTAGATTTTCTCTACCTCTGAGTGCTAATCATATTGTCACGTCCATCAACAACGAAATAAAAGCAAAGCTCATTGGGAGAAATTCACTGCAAAATGTAACTCACAATATTGAGGTCCTAAACAATAAAGTTAGTTCTTTGAGAGGCTTTATTACACCGTAAAGGGATTATAGCCTAAAACATGCATTTAATGACAATGTTTTTTTTTTTTTTTTGTGTCACTGAAATGCACTACCATGAGTTGATATTTGTGTGACACAAAGCCAATTTATTGGAATTCAAATTATACTTAAGTTGCCTTCACTTCTGAACATATAGAATATTTGGTGTCATTCATACACCATTAACAAGTTGTTACATTATTTCTTTGAACATTTATTGTCAAATTGGATTGTTAAATAGACTGATGTAATGTGTTAATCTTTCATATGACTTCAGTTAACATGATCGCATTTTTTGCACGTCTGACGATAGTAGTGTTGCACACAAGAGCTTGTGAAGCAATTCGGGTACATGATACACTGACTTGACTATTTCTGCTCATTTCATTGCATTTTACAAATTTGGACATACTGTATTTTCTCTGAAGCCAAAGATACAGTGAATGACACAAATCAAAACAAAAGCATTTTTATAAATGTTTGACAGATTCTTCTAACATGATTCAAATTGCCAAGTGAGGCACTTGGAAGTATTCTGGAGTTTTCACCCACTTAATGTTGTGAGCAAATGTTATGTAACAGCTGACTTTCTGCATTTCACTGAGGTGGTTGGTTTTTGTAGCACTACTAATAAATGCATTTAAGCTGGATACCACCCTATCAAAAAAAAAAAAACCTGAAAAAAGTTAAGGACATACCAAAAATTTAACATAAGTAATTTAAAGAAGACTAAAAACAGAAATTGCAACATGAATAAATCAGCATCACATCTATAAATCATCAAATTAAACAAACAAGGTGCACAATATGTTTTGGTGATCTATAAATAGCAACAGTTTTTTTTCTGAAAGTTCCTGAAGCATGTCCACAGAACAAGGCATGTTTAGGTAATTGGTGTTGGGACCAGTTAGCCCATGTTGTGGCGGTTGCCATAACCTCTGCGATGATCGTCTTTCCACTCATCCCACTTCCTGGCTTTCATCAAAGACTCATCATCATCATTTTCTGTCTGTTTCTCTTTTTCTTCTTCTTCTCGCTCTTTTGCATCAGTGTCGTCCTCCGCCGCACCCCTTCTGGGAACTCCCTGATCAGGCAGCACTCCGTGTTTCTTGTGCTGATCATACCAGTCATCCACTGTCATTGTGGGAAGGCTGGGGTAGCCAGCTCCAAACACCTGAGCCTGGGGAATAAACAAATATTATGAGACGCTATTAAATCACCAATAAGTTATTCTTTTATCACCCGCATCACAACATATGCGGTTAAAGTTAAAAAACTTAAAGTCCCAATGATCATCACACACACATCTGGGTGTGGTGAAATTTGTCCTCTGCATTTAACCCATCCCTGAGTGATTTTGATCCATCCCCTGGGGGAGCAGTGAGCAGCAGCGGTGCCGCGCTCGGGAATCATTTGGTGATCTAACCCCCCAATTCCAACCCTTAATGCTGAGTGCCAAGCGGGGAGGCAATGGGTCCCATTTTTATAGTCTTTGGCCAATCCTAACCCAAACTAACCTGCATAGCATCCTTTGTGAGAATAAATGGTTTCATCGGAGGCCTGCTCAGTCTGGCAGGCTGTGCAGCACCAAGCTGCATCTGATCCATACTCTTCAATATTTCCATCTCCTGGTCTATGCTCTGTACTTCATCCAGGCACAGAATCACCCATTTCCGGACATTCAGCAAGTAAAAATCTCTGCTTGTTTCATCGTCGGCCTGTCCACTCTCCACGGATCTTCGCACGTCTAACAGTCTGGCCTCCAGCTCCTTCTTCTGACTGTATCGCTCAATTTTAGCTTGTCTTTGTGCAGCCATGGCAACCAAGTTGGATGTGCTGGGCATAGGCTGGGAAAATACATTGTATAGTTTAAAATACAGTTGATACAAATATTGATGCATATCTGCGTTACTAATTTATAATAAAAAGATTGGAAACTGGCCCGTTACTAATCAACTCAATTGAAACGTGGCTTGACAGAACACAGTGGCTTGCAGAACACAGTGATGAATGTAAATTTCAATATATACTTTGTCACAGACATTTATTTAGCCACGTTTCTCACTCACAGGCAGAACCGCAAAACTTTCAAGCCCAAATTATGGTAGTAATGGTCAATGTGGCACTTACTGTGCAGGCAGAGGGAGCGTTCTTTGCTGCTTCGTCCGAAATTGGGCTTTCATTCACGGACTCCGGTAGATGAAACTGAGATATGTTATAGACTTTACATCTCTTCAGAAAATCCATAAAGTAAGCCCGGGCTGTTTGGACAATTTCCAATCGTTTGTCTCGACCTGTCAGCTTCATGGTCAGGGCGCCTAGTAGAGCGGGGCTCAGCAAATATTTGAGGTCCGCTGTGGCAATCTCCTCCAACTCTTCATTGGGACTGAACAAGTCCAGCTGAGAAGCCATTCGGGATGTTTCTTCTAACAAACTTATGGCACGTTTAACTCGCACCTGAACACTGTTAGAAGCAAGGGGATCATTTGTGCTGTCTACCTCATCAAAAATCTTCCACCCACGGTCAAATAAATCCGATAATTTGGGAGCTTCGGCGCCTGAATGCGAATCGTGTTTTTCACAACCGCTCCTTTCGCATTCCGCCATGTTGCTACTATTTCCGGGATGTGTCTTCTTTGTGCTAATGAATGCGGGGATTGAAAAAATATTACTGCCACCTATTGGTTTAAAACAGTGCTTCACAATCATTTTCTGTGATCCCTCCCCCTAGGTAGAAGAAAACATTTCGTGCCCCCCCATGTTATTAACATTAAAGAAAACAAAAAAATAAATGAAAAAGAAAGATCAACTTACAATAAAGAATAACTTTATTAATAACATTGTTTTTTAGTCTGTAACAGAACAGATTCAAAGTACATCACTTTGCCTGAAATTAAAAAATAAATTATAATTATTCAAACTATAAACATTCTTGACCAACTGCCATTTTATGCTGATAAGAATACAATAAAATAATAATAAACCCTTGGTTGTAATCGGGAAGCAGAATTGCTTCAACTCGCTTCCCTTTTCGACAAGTCATGTAAAACAAAATGTGAAATGTTGTAATAAGTGTGTTGTATTTGCCAAAATAAACAAGTCAAATCAAATTTTAAAAAAAATCACAACAGACATCAACAGGTTTCCAATGTTTATTCATGGCTCTGAGAACCCCTTACCAAACAACTTGTTTGATGACTGACTATATCATTGCATTATTCCAACATACCTTTCTGACATTTTTATTGCTTGTAAAATATAGTGACCCATTAAATGAGTTTGATCTCTGTAAAAAAATTAGTTCAGCTTTTATTGTTCAGGGTTCAGACTTGGAAAGACACTGTAGTCCTGGCAACCGCCAGCGGCGAGAACTCGTATGGATCCTCAAGTCTAACCAGTCTTGTTGAGAAGCACCCAGAGCTAAACTGGAAGTTAAAGAGAGAAAGCACAAATTTCATTTCAGGTGCTCAAAACACTGTCAATTTGAGACATTAAAATGCAAAATGTAAACCTCATAATAGTAAATACTACAGAGAATTAAATTAAATAATCAAGTACAATTAATCTCTGCTATTTTCGGGATATAGGTACCAAGCCCTGAGTTGAAGAGCAAAAATCTGCGTTATTTGCACTAAGGATGGGTACCTTTCACATTTGAAGTGGTTTTGTTCCAACTTTCAGTACCTGGGAATCAGACTCACTGGTACCAACTTTCGGTACTTTTTTTTTTCTGTTGATTGTGATCATAAATGTTAATTTCTTTAATAATAAGATATTTTAAAAGATTTGAATTCAACAAATATTTTTCACTATACGTATTTGTGTAAAAAAAACCCACCATCATGAATTTAAACCAAATAACCCAGAGGAAAGAGTAAAACTAAAGGTATAACATTTCCTAAATTTTTTTCTTAAATTTCCTAACAATTCCAAAAAAGTATTTAAACAATGAATAAATATTACAAAATGCACTTTGCAATGAACAACACAATGAACAAAGATAAATAATTGTATTTGTTATCTTCGTTCCTTGTAGTTGTCGTTCAAGAACGCAAGGTCTTCCACCAAGAATGACAGCTGGATGAGTGATTAAGATAAAGTGGGATGTATGTACCCGATGCTGTATGTAATGTAATGCTCGCCATATTTTGGCCACAAGCTTTAGCAATTTCACTCATATGAAATTATGAATACGGCCACCAGTAAGTATTCTTCTAAAACACAGCGTACAGTGTATTGTCGCGATGGTGAAGGCGAACACCTTTTAGCATCATTTCACTCGATGGGAAAGGATGGACCGTTCCGTGTCGGTGCAGGATGGAGGTGAGTGATGCGGCCGATTGCATCCTCTCTTTAACACACACAGACAGCGGCGCCGGCAATTCACTGCTCAATGCTCAGCTGAAGCATGCTTGGAAGTGCGAAGCTTCACCATTGTTATAATCGACTTCATTAAGTATATTTGTCTTGGCGGCGGGCAAATCCTAACGCGTAAAGTATTATTATAATAATATAATAATAGTTTTGGTGCAAATGCATAAAATAGAAGCTTGGTCTGTCTCTTTACACAGGTAACTTCATAGGTAAGAGAAAAAAAAAATAAGTATGATTTTTTTTCAAACAGTCAACAATGTTAACAGACTTCAAAATGAACCTTGGTGCAAGGTAGGGCTCTCCTGGGATAAATGGGTCCACTGAAGGAATGCCAGTGCTTAGAACAGAAGGATTAGACTGAGTCATGTAGTCCCCTTCCATACCCCTCAGGTTGGTTATGCTGCTCCCCACAGCTGCACTCAAGCTGTCTCTACTGCTCTTAGCGGGACCTGGAAGTAAACACATACAGGTTCATTCTGGTAATATCGCGTGGGAGAGAATGCATTTAAATTATTTCAGATATTGCCTTATTGAACAGTTTTTATATTGTCAAAAAGGGCTGCCAAATATTATTGATTAATGTCAGCCTGATTTCATTTCTGATATACTGACACCTTCACTATGTCTCTAGAGCTAGTTTCTGTAGCCGGACTGGACCGCAAAGGTCTTGCCTTTAGCAGCCGCCCAGCTCACTGCGGACCCTACAGGTGGTCCCCCAATGGGAAGGGGGACCCACATTTCCTTTTTTGACTGTGCTCGACCATGTGTCAAGGCTCGGCCACCTTTGAGTCCCACCTCCAGGCCTGGCACCCCACTCTTGAGTGCAAGGGTAAACAAAGTCATAAGGGATCTGTGAGCCGTGCTTTGTCTGGCCCCTCACCTAGGACCTGTTTGCCATGGGTGACCCTGCCAGGGGCTTCATGCCCCAGATAACTTTCACGGAGTTTCACATAGTTTTATAATATTAGTGCAACTCAGCATAGTGTATAATTTCAGAACTCAAAAGATGTATTTCGATGCATAACCTAAAACAAAGGTATATACCAACGATGCCTTGTATAACACAAAATGTAGGCAGTAGTTTTGCCGAACTGCAGGAGAGAATGGAACAAGCAGCGTTCGCTTTCAACACCGTGCTGAAACGTGTGCTTACTGCCCCGCTTCTTTCCTGATTCTAGTCACGTGACCTACTCTTAAAGAGCCAATAGACTTTTACTAGAGCATCATAACAATAATCACAGACTATAAAACAAAGACATGACAATACTTGATAGTACCCAACTCACAGCAGCGTATGAAAGGCTCCCAGGTACTGCTCTGCAGATATGGTCTGACCTGTGGCTGCTGTAGTAGACATAATACCGCAGAGTCCACTTGTTGAAATACTCTGTAGAAAGACAAGGGAAATAACCAACCTACTCATCAAAACTGTTTCAGAAATATCAGTCCAGTTTCACATACTGATTCATTATACATATGTGATAATTTCTTAAAATTTGATAATGAGTTGTTAGTATAAATGTGTTTGTGTGTTTGGAATATTTGGGGTAGGAAAAATAGTATAGATCAAAAGCATTTCTGCGAATGACCAAATCATAGCGTTCATGAAGAAATGTTAGCAGGGGAAACAAGAATGAGGGGCTAATCTACCTCCAAACTAAATTTGCTCTAATTGTGCGTATCAAACTTATATGCCTTTGTATTAATCAGTACCCAAAAGATGAGCTCTCAGTTTCAAAAAGGTTGGTGACTTCTGGTCTAGAATATGGGGCAACCTGGCAAATCCTTCCTATTGTTAAAGGTGGTTGGCACACTAGTTTGTAAAGGTTAAATTACACCAAGGCATGAGGATACCTAAGGCTGAGTAGTTGCTGAAGGAGTTCCTCTGGCAGGCCATATCTGTCAGAGGAGATAAATTCTCTGATAGAGTCAAAGTCATGCTTCAGTTGAAGCGCTCCCTGTACACTAAGGAGGAAGCAAAAGACACGATACATACATTATTTAGTATATATTCTGTTTAGGTTGGTAACCTGATTGTCAGAGGAATATACCTGAATTTTATCCGTTGTTTCAGGATGTGTTCCATCCATGCCTCCATAAAAGCCGTCATGGTTAAACTTAGAGCCTGCACGCGGACATCATCAGACAGTAATGCCACACCCTCCAAAACCTGACCAATCACATTCTGAGCAGCTTCTGATGCATACTCACTGGGAGTAATAGGAAAGCCTGGTGACCAAAAGAAAGTGTCATTTCAATTCACAGCCACCCATCTGAATGGGAAGTATTTCATAACAGAAGGGACTGCCGTCATACAAAATATAATTCATGAGGATTATCAGGGCGGTCAGTCTTCATTTGGAACAACTGTGGATGTTCTAAGTGCCTTCTATCGATTCAATTTCTGCCTCCAGCTAAGCACGCACGGTTCTTCATGTTCTGTGAATAACTTTTTAGAAACTGGATATGCCAGCCAGTCTGTATCAAATTATACTGACTGGCATATGGAATGGCTGAGAATTCACTGGTCTTGAGAAAGAATCAGAATCAATCTTTATTTGCCAAGTTTGAGCATGCCAAACAAGGAATTTGACTCCGGTACATCTCGGCCTCTGTAGGCCATCTCAAAACTACATAGAAAAAAACTCAATCAATGCAACCACACTGCATACATTTAACAAATTATTTGATGCACCGAAATCAAAACAGCCACAGCTGTTCTGAGAAACTGGGTGCGTGTTTAGTGATGTCAAAGTACGGATTCTTGAATCGGGCTGGGGTAATTCTGAGAGAAAAAGAATGAGCAGGAATGCTCCAAGATGAGTGATTAGAGAAAAACACCACTTTGTGAGAGTTTTGGGTGAGGAATTAACATTTTAACATGGATAAGAGCTAAAAAAAAAATAGATTGCACATGATATGGCAGTACTGTACCTGGCCTGGGGTTGAGTCTCCAGTGTCCAGCAGAGGGCATGTTCTGCTCAAAGAGATGGGCAGACATCCTTTTGCAGTCATCGGAAAAGTTTTTTAGCACCAGAGAAGAAAAAGCCTAATTCAAGAAGAAGACATCAGTATCTTCAGTGTTCGTGTGTGGGTTGGTTATTGGTACACTAAGGATGTTTGAATTGAAATGGAACTAAGGTAAGTCAGCAACACCTAAAGTATGTCTGCTCATCAATATGTACCAACTCTGTCGCAAAAAAAAAAATCACTTTCTACTATTTCAGAGCATCTGTCCTATTGCAGCTATTTGTCCATCTATCCATTTTCTTCCGCTTATCCGGGGTTGAGTCACGGGGACAGCAGCTCTCGGAGAGATGACCACGTACCTCCGCCGCCATTGATAAATAAATACAATTGTTTGTGCAAAGAAAACAGCATTCGGACCCTCTAAAATGGCACAGACGACGAGACATGCTTGCCAGGCACAATTCAAGCTTCCTGGAAAGCCGGGATCATTGCCGAAGAGCAACGTGACAACGACAAGACAATGACGATGGAAATTAGTATGTCAGATGGCGAACTTGCCCAACTGTTTAATTTGGATGAAGAAGATGAGGACTTGGACGGATTTGCGTATGGATATCAATCAACAATAATGTGAGTACAGTAGAGTACATGGTTAAATAGTAGAATCAAGTACAACCGAATTCACTTTCTTACTCCCGTGATGTTTTTTTTTGTTTACTGTAAATCATGGCATGCATGTGCCTTATGATATGGTGCGCCCTATGTGTGTGTTAAATACAGTAATGGCACACATAACTGAGACCGCGCCTTTTAGTACGGTGCGCCCTTTGGTCGCAAAAATATGGTAGGTAAATAAATAAATTAATTACTTAATAATTAAATAAAAATCCACGATAGACCGAATCTGTCCGCAATATTTGTTTCGAAAAATAATCCGCGATAGAGTGAGGCCGCGATAGGTGAAGCACGAAGTAGCGAGGGATTGCTGTACATCTCAACTAAAGAGGAAAAAGCTTGTTACCTGAAGGTCGCAGATAGCTGCATCAACCTTGTGGAGCTCCTGCTTCAGTCCAAGTTGATTATGGATATGAAGAGTGGAAAGACAATTATTCTCTGAGCTCATCGTCAAGGATTTTGTCTGCTTCACCAAATTGTCCAATGACTCTTTCAACACCTACGGAAAATAAAGATTTGATTTTTTTTCTAGGTAATTACTGACATATTATTGAGTTGACTCTTATTTACTAATTAATGCTAGTTGAATGTATGGACCCCTTCATGGCCTTCATGACATCACGGTGTTAATTGGAGGCAAAAGAAAATTACATTGGAGGCAACAGGACAAAAGACAGTATGTAGAAAAATAGTGTCTTATTGTTTTTTAGAATAGAATAGAACAGAATGACTTTATTGTCATTGTACAATTGATGTACAACAAAATTAAGATATTCTACCAAAGTTAAATTAAAGAATGCTGCACACAAAACACGCATAGGAAAATAAATTAAAACAAGAGATTTAACACTGCACAACTTGTTAAAATAGATGGTATGAAATACAGGACAGCGAAGAGCCATTTGTCATTGTGTTGTCAATAAAATTCACATCAGCGTGGAAGCGACATCAAATATGTACGCTACGCCCGAGTCATCATATTTAGTAGCCCACAAAAGTCAATAAATTGCATCTACTGCACGCTTGTTGCTAAATGAATTTGCTTTGTTCGTTTTGCCATAAAATTTATGGCATAAATGATGCACTAAAATTCTTCTTCTTCACCTTCTGCAGATCTTTCAAGTATTTTTTTTATGCCAATCTGCAGATCTTTCAAGTATTTTTTTTTTATACCAAATCACTTATCTTTCCATAACATTTTAGTTTAAACTAAATTTGTGAAACATAAATATGTACATTATAATCACAATGATATACGGGCAATCATGTAAGTGTAGTGATTATACTGTATGCTTGAGAGGGAAGCCATAAATAAAATATGGCCCAAGATGAAAATTACTTTGACACCTCATCTCAATGCTTTCAGTACAACAAGGTATTGTGGAAAATGACTGTTCAGAACCTTTGTGCTAACCCATCAAACATTTTTAAAGGAACGCAGACACAGCCTGGCCCATTCATTCAATGTCAGTGACCTCTGGCCCAAAGGGGCCTGGAGAACTCGTTTGACAAGACTTTTGATAAATGTATAGGATATTGTGCGACAATATATTGTTTTTCATTTGACAGCTTACTTTGAGGTCTCCTTGTGTGATGAGTAAGAACTTGTTGAGGCTCCAAGAGGAGAGGAACTGGTAGGCCTTTGACATGACCCACACTGTGGACAATTGCAATGTAGCTAACGTCAAGCTAACAGTCAACCTGTGGAAAGGGAGCCTTGTTGGGAAGAAGCTCAAAGTACCTGAAACAGAAAAAGAACTAGCTCAAAGTAGCTGAAACAGAAAAAGAAGCTAACAACTGTGCTGGAGTTTACAACATAAAGTGTCTAAGAGGCCAATAGTGGAAATCTATCAGTTATGTCGCAGTTATATAATTGTGATTTGTGTGTGACACAAAGGACGAATATTTCGATGGATGTAATGATATGGAGTGACACGGATGGTTTGATAAACTTGTTATTTATGTTATAGTTGTTTGGATAACTGTTAATATGTTACGTCAGGCACGTTCTCAGTTCCTCGTTTGTGTTTATGTAACGTTAGCATACCGTATTGTTTAGCCTATTGTTGCCTATTCATGTCTGTTCTTGGTTTTGGATTTTGTCAAATAAAGTTCCCCCAAAAATGCGACTTGTACTCCGGTGCGACATACTATACGTTTTTTTTCTTCTTTATTACGCATTTTATGGCTGGTGCGACTTGTACACCGGAGCGACTTATAGTCCGGAACATACGGTACTACGACGTCTTTCGATTGGTTCTTCGGCATTGAGCAATAGGAAGAGAGGGCCCTCCTTATAACAAGAGACTGGATGTAACATGCACAAAAATTAATGGTCAAAAAATGAACAGGGAAAAGATATGTAGCACTTCAATTTGTCATGTGCTGTCTGTCATGTCCTTTTTTCTTAGTTAACTGTAGTCCACAGGCTCCTTGAGGTTCTGATGCTGGGGTACGGTGTAACAATTGTGTAGATTAACGGAACATTTAGATTTTTCCACTTGCACTTTTGGCATGTTGACTTTGGACTACAAAAGTCGCCGCGATTAATGGCGGATTTGCGAAACCGTTTGGCAACATCCATTACCTTGTTTGGTAGTCCCGCCCCAAAGACTGTAACGTAATAGATAAAAATACGTAGAAAATGGAGAAAACTGAGCGGAGTGAAAAATAGCATGCGAACAGATCATAAAAGATCTCTGCCACACCTGGAGGGATAGATTACACTTTTCTACTATGTTGGAGACTCCAAGTGCACAATAAAACGAATATGAAAGCAAAAAAGTGGATTTTCCTTGATATGTCATCCTGAGCAAAGATCTAAAATTGTTGTCACTCATCAATCCAAGGTACATTTTGACATCAGCGACAGGCTGAGACACTGGTATTAACCACAGCATGTTTACCTGGTGCATTGCAGTAAGAAAGAGAGGACAGCAGAGGCTGAGTAAGCTTCATCAAGTACTCTGCGGTCTCAGACATCATCACACTGTCATCTTGATTTGATGAAGGTGCGAAAGACCTGCTGTGTTGCTTTCTGGCTGTCAGAAGACACTTGTCTTTTACAGCTGCTCCCAAACCTTGGCACACCACTGAGAAAAGCGAAGGACAAGATAAGGGGATGGTACGGTATACACATATTACAAAAAATATACCTGAGGTACACAACGAGCTGTTATTTTATTGACTTAATTACACATCAATTTATTGGCTTTACTAAATTTCCTATTGCAATAAAAAGTGCTTGTAGCGATATTTGACATGCCGAGACAAATTTCACCACACCCAGTTGTGTGTGTGACAATCATTGGGTCTTTACCTTTTTTTTTTTTTTTTTTAAATGTCAAACAGTATAGATTCCCTCACTTTGGATTGCTAATTAAACCTAGCCTTTTGTCCTTTGTGTGTGTGTGTGTGTGTGTGTGTGTGTGTGTGTGTTTGTTTTAGACACTAACCAGAGTCCCACTGAGCATGTGCTGCACTGACTAACATATTTACGTTGAACTCCTCCAGCATGGCTTTGCACTCCTTTGGATGTATATCTGCAATAAACAGAAATGTCATTTAGACACAATAAAAATGGCTTTTGAATACAAACTATTCTTGACACCTACTAAATAGAAATACCGTACTTTCTGCACTATTAGGCGCACTTAAAAACTTAAAATTTCCTCAAAAAACCACAGCGCGCCTTATAATGCGGAGCACCTTATATATGGATCAATTGATGAATTTGTTGATACATACTGGTTGTACACAGCGCTCTGTCAAAATGTTTCAGTACGTTTTAGTACGACTAGTAAATTACAAGGTCACATCGCTTCCCAGCATTACGGCAACCGTGGTCAGGAGGCGTCATTGAATAGCTGTTGTACCCGTGAGGCTATTTCATTTCAAAATAGGCTGTTCCATTAATGTTTTCGAGTACGTTAACAGATCAATGTCCAATGGAATCATAAATAAGAAGCACCATTGTGTTAAATCAGTCTTTAGTCGGTTCTGATCACTTTTATGGTAGAATTTGAGAAACGTGATTGTTTACAGGGGGCCGCCATGACACTTTGCAGAGGCTCATGGGAGTCTGTGAGCTGAGGCTCATGGGAGTTTGCGGGTGGCTAATGCTATAATAATAGTTGCTATACGCACGAGGCTATTTCATTTCAAAATAGGCTGCTCCGTTAATGTTTCGAGTAAATGTACGGATCAATATGCAAGGGAAACATAAACAAGCAGTACAAATGTGTTAGATCTACCCAGATAGATGGGGAGGTTCCTGAATTGGTTACTGCAGTGTGAAAGCCTCTTTCGTCAGCCGCAGCATGACAGCAGAGCGAGTCACTATTTTGTGTCTAAAATCTTGCAAATACAGTGCTTTGAGAGCTGAGAAGTAAAAGCGTTCCTTCGTAAAACAAACGTTTAACTTTTTCACCAGTAGTGGGAGCAATGAAAATGACTCACAACAGCATTTTATTGTGAAGTGGTCTTATCAACAATCGCATAACCAGACAATTTTCAGGATGTTTGTAACAGTTGACTATAAGAAACGTACCCTGCACAGTCATCTTCTCACCTGTGGTTGAAACCTGTCTGAAAATCTGAAGAACTTGGAAGATCCTGTGATTGTCATGGAGATTGATGCTCCCTGTACTTGTTGCTCCATGTGGTACATGCATCTGGAGCCACAATGCTTTGCTGCAGCGAGCCCACAGCAGTGTGCGGTACTCTCCAAACAGATCATCAAACAGCATTGACTGACTGAGGTCCAACCACTGAACGGAGCGAGGATGATATGCACAGCCATCCTTATCTTTTTGACCATCTTCAACAGCCTTTTTGGGACTTGGCTGTCCAGAGCCTGAGCTATAAACAAAAAGGCAAAAACAACAGACTTCTGTCAGGACATCAAGAGAATGTTGAGTATGAGAAACATTGGCATATTATATCCTATGACAATTAATTCTCATCACAATTTATTCTAGTCACGGATGAAAAGAGTTACAAACGGCTCATAACAGTGCACTAAGTGTGGTTCCATCCTATAACCAATGCTGCAGACCATTAGTCTTCTGCCTCAATGCTCATCCCCTTGTTGTCATCCTATATTTCACCTACATACCAAGGCAGCATTCTTTAACCCTTCTACAACATCTAGGGGCCAGACAAAGCATGGACGGCCCTTATGAAGAAAACAACAAATGGATTTCGTTTTCCCTCGCCCGGATGCAGGTCACCGGGGCCCTGCTCTGGAGCGAGGCCTGGAGTTGGGGCTCGAAGGCGAGCGTCTGGTGGCCAGGCCTTTGCCCATAGCCGCCAAGGCTGCCTTTCGTCACCGATTCTGTTCATAACTTTTATGGACAGAATTTCTAGGCGCAGCCAAGGTGTTGAGGGTTTCCGGTTTGGGGACCTCAGCATTGCATCTCTGCTTTTTGCAGACGATGTGGTGCTGTTGGCTTCTTCAAGCCGTGATCTCCAGCTCTCACTGGAGCGGTTGGCAGCTGAGTGTGAAGCGGTTGGGATGAGGATCAGCACCTCCAAATCTGAGTCAATGGTCCTCAGTCGGAAAAGGGTGGAATGCCCTCTCTGGATCGGGGAGGAGATCCTGCCCCAAGTGGAGGAGTTCAAGTATCTTTGGGCCTTGTTCACGAGCGAGGGCAGGATGGAGTGGGAGATCGACACGCGGATCGGTGCAGCGTCGGCTGTAATGCGGACTCTGTACCGGTCCGTCGTGGTGACGAGAGAGCTGAGCCAAAAGGCAAAGCTCTCAATTTACTGGTTGATCTATGCTCCTACCCTCACCTATGGTCGTGACCTAAAGAACAAGATCCCGGATACAAGTGGCCGAAATTAGTTTCCTCTGCAGGGTGTCCGGGCTCTCCTTTAGAGATAGGGTGAGAACCTCGGTCATCCGGGAGAGACTCGGACTAGAGCCGCTGCTCCTCCACGTTGAGAGGAGCCAGATGAGGTGGCTCGGGCATCTCACCAGGATGCCTACTGGACGCCTACCTGGGGAGGTGTTCCGGGCATGTCCCACTGGTAGGAGACCCCATGGACGACCCAGGACGTGCTGAAGAGACTATGTCTCTTAGCTGGCCTGGGAATGCCTTGGGATCCCCCGGGATGAGCTGGACGAAGTGGCTGGGGAGAGGGAAGTCTGGGAGTCCCTCCTAAAGCTGCTGCTCCGGCGACCCGACCCCGGATAAGTGGAAGAGGATGGATGGATGGATGGATGGATGGATGGATGGATGGATGGATGGATGGATGGATGGATGGATGGATGGATGGATGGATGGATGGATGGATGGATGGAAAATTATTGCAACATACTCTCTATTGAGCAGTGTATTTGGCAACACCAAATAATCGTTTGTCCTTAACTAAATGGATTTTGAGATCGTCTGGAGCCAAAATTGTGATTGTGATTGAAATTTGATTAACTGAGCAGCCCTACGTGTTTGAAATTATTACCTGAGATTGACTGCTTGCCTGGTGGGTATGTCCAGTTCAACAATGTCTTGGTAAGTTCCCTCCATACCGCAGTCCCTGATTCTTTGATTGGTATCAGCCTTCCCATTTGGTGGTAGCTCCTCTATTGTTACAGTGTGAGGAAATAGTTGTATAGTAGGTGTCAAAGGATGTGATAGCAGTGGAGCGAGCAAGTCACCAGAGGAAACAAGCACATGAAATAGAAGCTCAATTTTGGACTGGTCCTGCTGGCAAAAGTCTGACAATGGGCTAGTTGACAAATGGTAGTAAATGGTGGGTTGATTTGACTCCTGCAAATGTTGAAAGTTTCTTAAAGGGTTGTCAAGGTCTACATCTGTCCGTACTGCGCCATTGTTGGAGGTACATATTTGGCACTGAAAGGATAAGTTCTTCCTGTGGGTATTTTTGATGGGGGGAAATGTGGCCTTTTCTGAAACCGAATGATGCTGATTATTTTCATTGTCAGTGTTTTCCAAGTGAAGTTTGGGGGTGTGAAGATGGCAGGTGTGAAAGGAGGAGCAAGAGTTTAAGAACGTATCCTGTAACAGCTCCCAAGTTAACATTGAAGGAGATCTGGACAGCAAGAGGGCAGAAATTCCCGGCTTAGCATGAGATTCACAAACACATTGCCGTGCGGTCCACAAATGGAGTTGATTGGCTGCCGTATTTGCGTGATGTGCTGCCATAATACTCAGCAGGTCTTTAACTGAGACAGCAGCAGGTTGATGTCTCAGACTGTTTGTCAGCGTGGTGTAACAAATCTGTTGTAATAATTTAGTCCTCAGATGGGTGGTGCCGTGCTGTATTCTCTGCTCATCCAGTGCCTTGTTATACAGCTCTGTGCAAGCTAAAACATCTGCCATGACTTCCCTTGGTGTGTGGTCTGAATCAGATTGCGCCATGGCAAACAGAACAGCATGGACATAACGTTCCATTACAACGAGCACTTGCAGACCAAGCAAGTCAAGAGTTCGTCTAATTTCTTCCAGCAACTTGTTCTGCTGGGCCAGGGCACGCCTGAGGTAGATGTCGGACTGGACTTTTGCATAAAGACAAGACCAGTGGTTGAGATGAATGCGAAACTCCTGGCACAAGGAGACAAGATGCACCTTGGCTGATGAGCAGAGGTGTGGCATCTGCAGAGGACGGAAGAAATGTTAAATAAAAATCAATTCAACATATTACATCAGAATCTAATCTAATTTAAATGTGTTCCGTTGGTAATGTTAGTAAGGTTCTTTTTCAGGGGTTTGCTTTCAAAGGTCTCTTAATTGTTGTTTGAAATGCGCTATACAGTGATCCCTTGCTTCACCTATTGCGGCTTACCTACACTGTGGGTTTATAAGTGACGGGAGAATGGTGTTTAAATACACGCTGATAGCACGAGGCGCGCCTCTGAGCAATGTGCGTCACTGCGGACAAGTGCGGGACATTTTGTACATTTTGTACATACCAGGTTAGATGAGAGGTGTGACTTCCTCAAGTGATCCTCAAGCAGGTGGCCCACTTTTGAGATGTACGCAGTAGTTAAATGAGCCCTTCTGGTGTACTCGTGGATGAAGAGCAGCAGTGATCTCTGCTCCAAGAGCTTCCACAGAGCTTGGTAATGCTTATTCAGGAAGGGTGAAGCGGGCACGAGGAGAACACTATCACCTAACACAGTCCTGCCCTTGACACAGATCTTGACCAGGATTATGGGAGAAAACAAGGATTTAGTCCAAGTCAAAAAACAAGCACATGACACCTGGCTTAAATCCATGTCCATTTCATTAGTTTTACTTTGTAATTGTGAATGTATTGTATTTTGGTTTTAATTAATCACTATACAAAAGGGAAGCCCCAGCAACTTTACATTAAATGAAGAAAACATGCCAAGTAAAAAAATAGCATTTGGAGCCCAATAGGTGTCTAGGACATAATTGATTTGTTGGAAGGCGTGTTTCATTCTGTCATCACGATCTTAAAGCAAAACTTTCACATCAAATATGTATCATCTTTCACTACTGAAAGTAATGGAAATGCCATTAAACCTTTGCAGGCCCTTCCCATTAATAACTTAATTAAATTAAGTTTACTGGCACCACACAGCGCTCGTATCTCAAGTTTTTGCTTGAAAGTTAAAGCTAAATAAATAAATAAATACATACATACATACATAAAAAGCTAGCCGCATGGCCTTTGTACAAACCAAATAACAATGAATATTGCTCCAGCAGCTCACCTTGGGCGAACCCATTTGTGCCCCGCTGAAAGACTGCCACTGCATTGACACACTTGTAAGAACATGTTGCAAACGCAGGATACGAGCAGAAGATCTGGACACTAAGTTGCAGGCCACGACAAAATTTTCTTCTCCGTCTTCATAATCATCTTGACTATGGTCAGGTAACAACCATTTCATAGGAGGATTGAAGGTGCTTCTGAGTAAATGACAGATGGTCCTCTGTGACCATGACCCTAAAGGAAGGAAATACAAAAAAGATATATGGAAGTAAATGATTGGCAAATAAAGGTTAAATAAAGGTTTCTGCAATAAAGTTGTTTTTAGAAATACCAATATGCTGGTCCTATTCTACTTAAACAGCGGTAGGCCTCTTCATTGTTTATTAAACATTGTACAGAAATAAACGTTGCTGTGTAAAGGCCGAGGCCTACTCAGACTACTACTAGTACTAAATAATACTATAATTACTTTTGGTAATACTACTAAGTCAGCAGCTAAATACTATTACTATTAAATATATGACCATGACCCTCATGAGGATAAGCGGTTCAGACAGGTAAAAAAAAAAAAAAAAAAAAAAGACAAGTAGAAATTTTGCTAAAATGCTTCATTTCAAACAGGGAATGTTAGTACATGTTCACACTGTACCATTCGTGTTCAGATCCTCTGTCGTACAGGATACGCACGCCTTCTGCAAGATCATGAGGGTAATCAAAATTAGTATCTTCAGATGAAAAGATGAAAAATGTTTCTACCGTTTTGCAGGAAACGTAACACAAATTTGTGCTTCCAATTTAGCGATCCTTCCCTGAGTATTTCCAACAATGACATACAGCAGGGGTTTTCAACTGGTTTAGTCCAAGTTTGGTTTTCACATTTACGTATTTCTTTTCCAAAAAACAACCAACCTTGTCCTCTTCCGAAGTGAATGATCCAGACATTTCTGAAAGTGAGAAGAAAAGAAATGCACGGAAAATTAATCTTAAGTGGAAGTGAAACATGTAGGGTAGTGCAATACAAATACAGTCAAACCTCGAGTTTCGAACGTCCCGGTTATTGAACAAATCGGAATTCGAACAATAAATTCGAGATTTTTTGCTTCTGTTGTCAAAGAAAAATTCAGAGGTCGAACCTCGCGAGATGAGCCAAGAGTACCCGAGAAAACCCGACCGCACGGCCCGAATGCCGACTGACTCTGTGCGTTGTTTTTATATTTCCGTTACTTTGAGGATTGTATTAACCCCTAATCATGCCTCCAAAGAAAGCAAGTGGGAGCAATAAAGCCATCCTAAAACACAAAGACGCTCTTAAAGGAGCGCCCGGCGGTTGCGCGATTGGACCACATTAAGCTCCCTGCGCACTGAGGTCCACTTAAATTTTGGAAAGTACATCAGGACTTTAAAAATATTTTCTAAATTTCAGCGATGGCTCTGTCACAATAATGCGACCAGTGCGGTGCAATTGCGGGGTCGGCGGTGCAGTCGCGCGATCGGACAAAAATGCCCAAATGAGAAAATGCTTTAAAAAGGCGTTTTTTTTAGTCTTGGAACGGATTAAATTTTTTTCCATTATTTGTAACGGGAAAAATAGATTCGGAATTCACTTCTCGAACTGCCTTCTGGAACTGTAGGTGTTTATTATATGGATTATATAAACAAATACAAATGTGTGTATACAAGGAATGTGTTCCCCCCACTGTGTTTATTTTGATAACACACAGCAAAAATGTATTTGTACTGCATAGGATCTTGTCAATGTGAATGTAAATACAGATAGTCTATCATAGGTGTGTTGGGATTACTACATTTTGCATTGACTAGTAATATCCCGAACATCCCTTGCTACATTTATCTCGGCCTCAGTACATCGTGGGTTTATATGAAAACAAATATTGCGGATATATTCGGTGCATCGCGACTTTTTGCGGCATCACTTGGAGCGCGGGGTTTTGTCTGCCCATATGACTTTACAGAACACTACAGGCCAAGAGGGGATTAATGGGAACATGTTGCCGATGATTGGCTTAGAGCTATAAGAGCAGCTCTAACCAGGCTTTATCTCAATCTCCTGCTATGTATCCACATGTATCGAGTGGTAAAATGGATGATCAGAGACGTGGATTTTGAATTGTGTGGGCACTCGCTGCCTTCTGCTGGCGTGTGGGCAACTTTTGTAATTCTTTTGGAATTATTATTATTATTTTCTTTAAACTTTGATTGTGTGGGTACTCCCTGCTTTCTGCTGGCGTGCAGTCAACTTCCGTGCCATAATTGCTATATTATACATATATTTTTTTTAATGTTTTATTTTTCTTTATTTTATGCATTTATTTATTTTGAAAAATCCGCGATTGTGTGGGCACTCCATGCCTTCTGCTGGCATGCGGGCAACGTTCGTGCCATAATTGCTCAATTTTGAATTATTTTTTTGGGTTGAAAAAAATCCACGATGTAGTGAAGCCACGATAAACGAAGTAGCGAGGGATCACTGTACAATAAACGTTTATAAAAGCCTTTTATGGATATTGTAACAATATATTTCCTCTACATCGCGGATTTTCACTTATCGCGGGTGGTCTTGGAACCACTTACCCATGATAAACGAGGGATTAATCAATTAAATAATATTATAGTAATAATATTCATATTTAATAATCATATTGGTCATACTGTCACAATCAACCAGGAATTTAAAAAATTTGTGAGAAGCTTCATTTCCTTTTCAATGGTTGTCAATTTTGCTGCATTAAAAAAGATTAGATAGACAAACAGATACTACAAGTACATAGTTCAGAGTACATTTTATATACGACTACGTTATTATATACTTACACTTAAGTGTACTTTAGAAAGTATAATTCAGATATACTACTTGTTTACGGTCACTTGTACAATACTTGTTGTAAAGTCTGTACACTTTATAAAGTATAATGCATATATAGGACTTGTTTGCAGTCACTTGTACATTACTTGTTTCTGCTGTTCTTTGACTTTTTTTTTTTTGTATTTTAACCTGTGCTTTGTAAGACGACCTTGGAAGGCAACACCAAATACTTGTACATGAACTCCAGTAAGTAGGTCGTGCGTTTATGTCAAGATCACCTGTTAGACCAGGCTTTCCAGCACGGTCTTTCAAGATATCGAAATTGTTTTCATCCATTGCAGTATCAGCTTCGTCTGAAAAGAAAGCATATGATTATGTCTTCCGTGTATTTATATGTTGAAATAAATATACTTATAACATAGTGCAAAGTGGAAAAAAAAGTAACTTCCGTGGATTTAGAATAATTTACATTCACAATGATCAAGCATTTCATTTGCATTTAAGTCAAATAGCAGAAAACATGAGATGGGTTTGATTATATAGTTAGTTTTTCTATCTAATCAGCTATGTAATTAACATTTGCCATTTAGCATTGTGCGTTTTACAAAATGGAGAGTCGAAACCTTAAACCTTACATCTTTCTGAATCACCCCGAGAAAATGCTCCTGTCGGTCCAAGTCTGGTCCATCCTTAGTAACATGACCAAGTCGTTGGCTCAAAAACATGTATTCATCGTGGAAAGAGCTAACGCCACAACCAGATGACACTAGTCCTAGAACGACAGATTTGGGCAAAGCAGCAAATATCATCTTTATATCCGTAGTCCTGAAACAGACCGCAATAATCCTGCAGTGGCATGTTGGTCAACAATCAGGTTTGAGAAATGTCCATCCGTGTATTTGTTAATCCTCGCGGGTGTTAAAAAAAGCGCTTGATCGTGAGACTCGAACGAAGACAGGAGCCAATCCATGCAGGCGTTTGCTTCTCAGTTGTCATGGAAAACACGAAGGCTTCCGTGTTTACCTTTTCTTCTTCTTCTTCTTGTTCATAGTTTACCATCTGTCAAAGTTACCTTGCTGCCATCTGTTGAAGCCATGTTACAACTGCAAGAGCAAATTCATTTAATGTATTTATTTTTTATTTTTCTTAAACTAACCCTCAACATATTGTTATGATACTAATATATTCTTGCTAATCTTTTCTCTTAAAGACCAACTGTTATGTTTATAAGTTACTTTTAGGTATTATTATTATTTTTGGCTGCCCTTGAGAGAGTACCTGAGAGTTATACAACTAGTGTTCAGACTGAAAGTAACAGAACAAAGTGAGTTTTTAGCATAATATTCGCTCAAACTACATATATAGTCACACGGCATTTATACTGAAAACATGCTTTAACGCATTGCAGGGACTAATCAAGAAATGTATTACAAAGACATAAATATAAGGTAACAGGATAGTTGATGCACGGTGTCATTAAATTTACAAAAGAAATTACCTTCTCTGCAGAAGAGGATCATAACGATGCGAAATGATCATAATACCCCCAAAAGTTTAATTAAAAGTAAAAAAAAAAAAAAAACTTGCAATAGCTGTCTGGTCACACATTCACACCGTTATATGCGGGAATCTAATTCACTGCAGTGATAAAGCGGCGTAGTCAAGGCACAGCTGCAAAAACGCCCTTGAGCGGTGTGATGATTTTACAACCCGACAAAATGCAGCGTTAACGACAGAAATGATCCTTAAATGTTCATAAATTAAACTACAACCCAAAAAAGATTTTTTTTTAAACGATTTAAAAAACCGTGGTCCTTGGAACCGCCCTTTCCGGTCATGTGACGTTTAGGACAGTTCGTTCCGCGCGTCTTCTTTTGTTGGCGGGTGTTTGTTGACTGCCAGACCCGGGGAAGGTTTACCTCACGTTTTGTTGTGACACTGTTATATTACTTATCGCCGCCGTCACTTATAAATAAAAAATATGTCTGACCTGACCAGAGGTAGAAGATTGGATGATAACAACACCGAACTAGGGGACAGGTAATCATATTGAGTCGGCCTAAATTGTTGTGTGTTTGAAGAAGATGGGTATTTACAGATTGATTTAATTTCATTTAAGGATTCAGCCTAAATCACTCTATTAGTGTTTATCGAGTACACTTGTAATCCAACGTTTGCTAAACTGTCGTTTCCCTGCTCTTTTGTTCACTCATTGTATAGCTATTGATGTTGCTTTTTGTCTACTTTGATGGCAATATTTGCGGCGCTACTTGAGCTAGCTGGTCTTTATGCGTGTTAAAACATGTCCTTTGATCTAATTGTATTTTGTGTATTTCGTTCTGTTTGTGGAATTTATTATGTGGGATATCGCGACGCTCAACATGGCTGGGTGAACCCAGTAAAGGCGGAAGTAGAACGCAAATGGCGGGAGAAACAAATGGCCTCTATTCTTGAACAAAAGGCACGAGATACGATTTAGTTGACTACTAGATAAACAAATACGCGCGGTTTTAATGTGAGAGTTCTAATATCGCGATGTCCTCGCCCCACACACTCATACATGGTATAAGCACCGTAGTTGTGCCCTGGCATTTTCCTCACCATATAATTTTTGATGTAGTTGTGCCTGATTATCGATGGGATTGCGCAGAAATGAAAAAGCCATGTTTGCTTCAAGTGGGAAGCGATCAGTAGGATTTAGCATACCCAACCTGCCAGCAAACAACTTAAGTTCAACCAGAGTCAAATTCCTTGTTTGGCATGCTCAAACTTGGCAAATAAAAATTGATTTGATTTGAAATTGATTTGACAAATGTACATCCTGTTGAGATATGTTGAGGGAATCCATCTGTTCTTCCGTTCATTATCTGAAAGGTTTATCCTCAAAAGGGTTGTGGGCATGCTAGGGTTAAACCCAGCCATCTTAGGGCAGTAGACGCCAAACTGGTTGCCAGACAATCAAATGTTTTCTCTGCCCCCCACCCCCCTCCCTGCCCCGCACTGTGTAGGTCTCATGGCCCATCACGGTGGTCCCACTGCAGGAAACGAGGCATTGATGGAAGCTTGCGCTCCAGGAGAGATGATGATGACAATCGTGAAGATGACACTCGCTCTAACAACAGAAATGCCAGGTATGCATGTTTCTGTACTAGGACTGCATCTATTATTTCAAGAATGGATTAATTTGTCGATTATTTTTTCATTTAATTAATCAGATTTAAAAATGTTCCAAAATTCTCATCCCTTTGTCAAAAACAAAACATTGAAAAAAAATACAGAGTAGTCATGGTGTTTACTCATTTATCCTTGTCTTCCAAAAAATGTCAGCAACAAGTGAAATTAAGCAAACTTGACTTTCTTATTTTTTAAATATTATATAATTTTTCATTTTGGGGGCAATTATCATATCTATTACCCCCACACGGTTTCCTTCATTCTAATTACTTGTTATACTTAATAAATGTAACTTTTGAAATGTAAGAGGAAGAAAAAAATAGAATAAATAAACAAAGAATAAATAAATCTGAAAAACACCCATCCGTTTGCAAGTGCAAGGTGGAACTATCCCAGCGGTCTTTGGGTATTTTTAATAATCATATATTATAATAACTCGACTTGCACGTCGGATACTACTACTACTTCAGTACGAACGGCTCATAAAACTGCTTTTCTGCTTTTTAAACAGCAGCAGGCGGCTTTCCCACCTCCTCTGTAGGGTGGAATCGTGCTGTGTGACTTCTCATATTCGTTTTGTTGCTAAAGTATTTTATTTTAGCGCGACAAATCTTGCATACAACGTAGCATTTGTCCAATTCATTTCCTCCGTCAACATTGTAGAATCCAAAATGATTCAACACGTCTGCTTTAAAATTTTTAGGAGCAGGTCGGATCTCTCGGCGAAGTAGGTTGAATATCTCAGGCTCAGCCATGTTTGTTGTTTTTTTTCTGAAGGAGTGTACTGCGGGAGTGTGCCGCTGTGCTCTCGGTCCGTTCCGCATAGCGTCTCGGAGAATGCGCTTACTGTATTTTAGTTCCGCTTTACTTGGCATATGTAAATAACCGGAATTTGGATGTTTGCGAATCGTTCTCGATTCTTCCACGGCCGAGTCGCGATTAATCTAAGAATCGGAAATTTCCCCCACCTCTATTTGTCACCATGACATGCAACCCAACGAGATGTCAGTGCACCTCTCTTGCTCACTGGTATTTAAATAGAAGTGTTGGTTGATAAGTTTGTATTGTGACGTTTTATGGTTCTCTTTGGTTTTCTGTGCCAGTTTTACCACCCCAGAAAGCAGACGCCCAGTGTCTCGCATTGCAATGCTACACACTGATTGGGGCAGCCGGGTGGAGGAGGACGACAAGATGAGGAGAGATGTGCAGAGAGACATGCAGCGGTAATATACTGCTTCCCCTTCTCTGTGACATTTTCTCTGACTCGGGGATGCGCGGTAGAGACAGTATATTTAATTGATGTTGTGGTGAATTTGCCCAAAGGTAGAGATCTGGACCCAAGCGACATATTGCGGCAATGCATATTGATTTGTATCCCCTTCCATGTGCCGCTGCTCAATGTGACATAAATGCCATCAATGTATGGCCAGCCCTAAAATAAAGTGGGGATAAATATATCTCTGTGAAATAAAGTTTATTTAAGTTGTTATATATAGTTCACCTTGCTGCTTTCTGTTGTTTGTATTGGGGAATCGTTGGTGTCTCTGCTAATGACGTGGAGGCAAACATTGGCTTTGCATTTGGAATCTATAAAGCATATTTATTTCCTCCTGGGCAGGGGAAAAAAAAACGGTAAATAGCGTTATTACAAAATGAAAGGAAGATGTAGATGACAAACTGCTACACACAGCCGCCGCAGACCTAAGCCAAAGTCGAAACGTCACTACAGCATACATCAGCAGCAATAAAAAGATGCATTGAAAAATCTTCAATTGCATATGAAATCCAATCTATCAACACTGGATGGCATAATCAAAAAAGCAAATGAAGATTGACTTTTATGTAGAACTCCCATTTGCTTTAGGAACTATAGATTGCCATCAACTACACCTAAGTTGCCAAATCTCATTAATACATTGAGTAAATGAATTCATGTCACACTTCTATCCTGGTCTCAAAATTTGAATAACTGAAATTTCAATGCAATACTTTTGATGCACTATTGTACAGTAAAATGTTTATGAATGGTATACTTGGTCATTTCTAACCCACTGTGTTCACTGTTCAGTTACAGGAGGAGGATACTTGCTGCAGAAGTCACCCAAAGAGAGAGAAAGACATCATCTGGCTCTTCTAGCAGGTGTTTTACCTCTCTATTTGTGTTTCTTTTTCATTCTTTGCATTCAGTCTAAATGATTTGTGATACAATTTTTTCAATATATATATTGCCAACAGTTAAAAAAAAAAACCTGTTTTTGTAAGCATCTCAGACTATCATTACCGTGTTTTTCGCTCCATAAGGCGCACTTGATTATAAGGCGCACCCTCATTGAATTTTTTATTTTAGAAATGATTTCATATATAGGGTGCACCGAATTAAAAGGTGCATAAAATAGAAGCTATACTGCAACAAACTGAGGTTGGCTAGGGTTGCGGTATGCATCCACTAGCCAATAACCAATGAGCCTTCAGTAAACAATCGCGCTTCTCAAACTATCTCCTATAAAAGTGATTGGAATCGACTAAAGTTCGATCTAACACATTGGTACTGCTTACTTATGTTTCCCTTCCATATCGGTCCGTAAATTTACTCGAAACATTAACGGAACAGCCTATTTTGAAATGAAATAGCCTCGTGGGTACAACAGCTATTCAGTGACGACCCTTGACCACGGTTGCCGTAATGCTGGGAAGCGATGTGACCTTGTAATTTACTAGTAGTTCTAAAACGTACTGAAACATTTTGGCAGAGCGCTGTGTACAACCAGTATGGATCAACAAATTCATCAATTGATCCATATATAAGGCGCTCTGCATTGTAAGACGTGCTTTGTTTTTTTTGAGTAAATTTTAAGTTTTTAATTGCGCCGAATAGTGCGGAAAATACGGTACTTAATTTTTCTCAATGATTCTGCAGCTGTGACTCCAAAGAGGGGGAAAACATTGAAATGGACGAGGCTGTGTTGGTACGACGACAAAAACAGATCAACTATGGCAAGAATACACTAGCCTATGATCGCTACGTCAAAGAGGTTCCCAAGTAGGTACATAGCAAAGACACACGCACACACTTTTAGTGTTATAGCTGTGTAGTAAATATAAATATAATGTAGAGGGAGAAAACTGCAGCCTGGAACCTTGTCTAAATGACTTTGTCTACCTTTTGCAGGCACTTGCGACAGCCAGGTGTTCATCCAAAAACTCCTAATAAGTTCAGAAAATACAGTCGGCGGTCCTGGGACCAGCAGATCAAATTGTGGAAGGTCAAATTACATGCGTGGGACCCCCCAGCAGAAGAGGGAGGAAATGCCAATGATGTGTAAGCAAATGGTTCACTTTATTTTACCAGGCCTAAACTATTCATAGTCTTTTGACATGCTTTGTTCTCTGCTGTTGCAGCGAGGAACTCCGTCTTGAAGACGTCATGGACATTGAGCTGGACTTTCCCATACTATCTGATGCTGGCAATGGTACTTGCTCCTTCAGCACTCACAGTCGGTCACTGGAGGTGAGTGGGTGAAGAAGCTCTTCTATGTGAAAATACACATGGCACAGCAGAAAATATACTGGCACTGTGCCAAATGTATGGAGTGCCATTGAGCAAAATCAGAAAGGGGAGTTTTTGTAAATGTGGATTGTCAGGTCATTCTGTTGTTGTTTTTGTCAATGGTATGAATGTCAGTGGTGCAGAGCTTATAAAAGAGCTTATAAATAATTTCTTTAAAAAAAAAATTCAAATGTCAACGATGATGGAGTTGCATTTCATGGACGTCACTAAATATGACGTTGCACCATTACCCTGCCTAATAAATGTACATAGCTGTTACTAACACTATAAATGTAAACTTGACTCTTCATATTTCAAGCAAGATTAAATAAAAGTCAAATATTAAGTAAATACTGTTACTTGCATAATGTCTAGGTCTGATATACCGTATTTTTCAGACTAAAAGTCGCTCCAGAATATAGGTCGCATTAGCCATAAAATGCACAATAACGTGAAAAAAAACCTAAATAAGTTGCTCCGGAATATAAGTCGCATTTTGGGGGAAATTTATTCGACAAAATCCAAGAACAGACATGAACGAGCACCAACAGGCTAAACGATAGGACTGATCTGTGTAATGTTAACTGGCTCTATACTGTATTTTATTACATCACACAACATCCATTTTAGAAAATTACAAGATAACATTGAGTTGCATTGCATTGACTCCATGAATTCATAATCATGAATTGAGGACTGTCTCAGCAACTTTTGACAATGACACATACATAGTTCATATTGATAAAATATAGATGGCGCAACATTCCCGCATGAAGTTTTTAATTGAATGTTGTCTGTTCCAGGATGATGACTGTGCTGGAACTCCAGTCAAAATGCAGAAGACAGACACTACGGCAGAGTTTGACATGGCATAGCTCATTGTTTGTCCTGTTGTTAAATGTTCATACTAGTCCAATATTTTACATTCACTACTCCAACAATATTTATTTTCTTCAATGCAATCCTTTGGATCCTCAAGGTATAACCCACGACACATGCACTCTAAGCAGTGCCTTACTAAAATTACGAATGACTCAGGGATTGTTTTGTTTTGTTTTTTTCAGTATTATATGAGTTTAATTGGCTTATGTGTTGCTGTTTAAAGATTCACTTGAAACAAACATACAATGGTGAAGTGCTGCAGATAAATTTAATACAAATATTTTCCTTTTAATGGATCACTGTTGTAAAGTTTGATTTCGTTGTATAATTTTAAAAATGGGAAGGACATTTGTCTGTTTTCTTTTTTATAAGAGAGATTGAATGCTTTGAAATGTTTGCTTTATTTGTAATAAATAAATAAAACAGCTAGTTTGTGGTACCACGATGAAAAGAATTTTAATTTGACATCCGAGCACCGCCTCGGTCCATGCAGGCTCCACTAATCATGCATTTTACATTAGTTAATCGGGCTTAAGATGTTAATACTTTTGGTGAAACAAATGGCAATACCGCTTTAACTTAGGCAGCAATCTGTTCTAAAATCAATATTTATTATTACATTTTCATCATGGATGTACTGAAGCCTATCCAAGTTGACGGAGTTGCAATGGCTATACAAACAGCCTTGCCTAACGGTAACCCCCCACCGCTCAATTACCGTTTGCAGTGCTCTAATAATGTAAATAGGTATTTTTTCAAATGTATTATTACAACCTCGCCAATGCATGTGTAATTTGCTAAAAAAAATAACCGGAAGTGAAAAAATATGAATTTAAATAATGACACAAACAAAACAAATGGTACTAAAATTGCAGGGCTTTTTTTTCAAGCAATGAAAAACATCCACAACAAAGCAATGTTTTTTTTCCCCCTATAATTTCTTTTAGAAGGGACTAGATAATTTATTAATCATTGCTTTAATTAGATTTAAGATAGATCCATTAATTTTTTTTGTGAACTTGGGGAGGGAGCGGTATCAACTGTTCTCCATCCAGGTGGTGGCGCTGACATTTTTTTCGCACGGCAAATACATTCTTTTCTCCTCAAGAAGAACTTAACAGCGGGCAAGGGGAAAGAGTCACGGCTTCAGTGCAAGTTAAAATCGGTTTGTTTCAAGGACAAAAGGGTGTTGAGGACCATGCTAAGGGCTTGTGTCAGAGGTGCGAATTCTACACTCCGGGTAAGACTTCGACACTGCTACAGTTGCTGCTTTTCCACCACAAGACGTTACACAAATTCCACGAGTAGCATTAGCATGCTAGTTAGGGGAGTTGTCATTCAGTGACCCACAACCAAACTCGCGGATTTATATAAAGCTATATTTTAAACGTTAAAAAAACAGCAGAGGTTGTGCACGTGAGTTATACTTGCTTATTCTAGACTCCCCTCACACACGTACGCACACAGTTATGACTGAAAACTACAATATATTAAACTACTGTAACCTGGATATTGCAGACAAAATTGCTCCTGTCATAGTTTGTGAACAGTTCATTTGAAATCACAGGTCACGGGGAGTTGTGCACGTAAATATGTAAAAATACAACTTATTATTGTTCCGTTTTTCTTAAGAACTGTTTGGTGGAAAACAACAACAACGTTTCTGTCAAAAGTGAAGAAAAAATTAACAATACCCGTTCAACAAGGATCAGGAATACCAAAACAAAGACTTGTATTACATTACGTGTTTCAAAGAGTTGGACCAGACCTCGAGTTTGACACCAGTCCCACTTTTGGGATCTAATCAGTCTTCCTCCACCCTAAGTGTTCTGTGTATCTTCTCCAGCTACAAACACCACACACTCCTTAAAAGCAGATTAACATAATTTACTTTTGCTTCTTAGAAAACCTATGGGCGAACTCCACGAAACAGTCTGCAGCCGTGCAGACACTACACAGCTGGGGAAAGCAGGTAATACACACACAAATGCAAATGCAGTGTGGAGCAAGAAATGCAATTCTCATTTTTTCCACCCATCAGTGGCGCTGCCAAAGTGGTCACTGCTGGCTTGATGACAGTCGGCGGTGGCATTGGAGGAACAATACTCTATGCCAAATGGGACCACAAGTTCAGAGAAACTGTGGAGAAAAATGTTCCTTATTCAGATCAGCTGCTGGAGTTGGCATTGGGACCTGCTCCCCGAGAAGTTGGTCTTTCTTCTAAAAAGCAGGTCAGGTCATATTCCCCAAAAATGTGGTGAAGATGTTTTTAAATAACAGAGTGTCAGAACATCTTGGGAAATTAAATTATTGTAAGTTAATTGATTGGCTACCACCCAAAGTTGGCTGGAATAGTCAAAATCTTAACATCTATGTAAAGATGGAATTGTTGATGCGATTTTTAATATTGGATCTCATTATATGGTGTTATTTATGTATCATCCTGACATTTACAAATTCTCACATCTTAATTGTCATCACTTTCTGTTATGTAGAGTGAGTTGGTCCAACCTCCCTCAATGTTGGAAAGAACAATGAAGGCGCCTAAAGCCAAGCAAGATAAAAAAGTGAAGGAGTCTGCAGAGAGCCCCACAGAAGTGGCTAAACTACTCCCGACACAGCCCGCACAGAGCCTTGAGGGTAAGACAGTAATTAATCCCCGGAAGCACAATTCAAAAATGATCCATTGTGAGTTGAAGGTGATGGTTGTTGGTGGCGATGGTGTTTTTATTATTAATAATTGTCGCATTCCCGTTAAACATGGTTATAATGTACATAATATAATATATATACTAATCATAATGTGTCTTTCATCAATTGAAGTAGACCTACTGCACAAAATTTTAAATGCTGGTTTGTTCAAAGTTTGAATTGTCAGTTTGGTTCTGATTAATTAATTAATTAATTATATATATGTGTGTGTATGTCAAAGTCAGCTTTATTGTCAATTTCTTCACATGCCAAAGACACACAAAGTGTGTGTGTGTGTGTGTGTGTGTGTATATATATACACACACATACACACACACACACACACACACACACAGTATATATATGGGATTTCTTTTATAATCTATACATTTCTGACATGACACACAAAATAGCCCAACAGTCGCAATATGATGTTCCACCTTACTGTTTCTATTCTATCTTAATATCAATCTGATTGAAAACAATACTGGGTGCAAGTTACGTAATTCAAAGAATTATAGACAAAATGGAAAAACAACAACTGATTAATAAACATGCAGTTGAATTGGCCTGCAGACATAGTGCTTGACATGAAGACAAGGCAAGGCAGTATTGCTTACATCAGAAGTAAGTTATTTAACTATTTCAAAACTCTCCCTCAGATTCCAGTCGATAAAGAGAAAAAGCACAAATCTGTACACCACAAATGAGCTTTTTATGGCTAGAATTCTAATAAGAGATGTAAATCCATTGTCGCTCTGTTTAAGGTGGTTAGTCCAACAGATGATTGTGTGAAACATCTCATTGACATATTGCACATTATTGATTTATCAGTGGGGTTTAGTTATGACACATTCAGAACTGCCGCGTCTCATTACTTTTATTCATTTTGATTGAAAGTTTGAAACGTCCAACGCGAGATGGATCCCTGACTCTTTAGAAAACAAACGTACATTGGTATTATATTTGAGTTGTTTTTATAATATAAATATCCATTTGCCCTCTGTTTCCAAGCAATCATTGACATCTCTGAGGGTAAGATATCATCCGACGCTTCAATTAATCTGACATGTTGGGAAAACGGTTTCTCTTTTTAGGAAATATAATGTAGTCTTAGTTTGCCTGTAAATTGTGAATAAAGACTCTATGCTGTAGTAGGTATAGTACTTCTTTTCAACATTTGTCTGTTATTATAAATACAGATGATCCATCTGTAATTGATGTAGACATAGTATTGATATAGAGTGTACCTCGGTTCCAAATTTTGCAGTTGCATATCATACACTGCCCGTCTGAAAAATGAAACAACTTAAAAATCACGCCACAAGGTATTCTACAGCAGGCTACAGAAGTCTTATTTCTCTTGTTGCTAGGCTGGTGTCATTATCTTTTTTGTAATCCACCAGCAACCCGCACAGTAAGCCATTATATATTTTATCGTGTATCAGAATCTCTTTTAAAAAAATAGCATGTACTGATATCAATGAATTAAAAATGAGGGCAGCAGCATGAGAAGAGTCACGTCACTAGATTTAGTTTGGCAATATTCTGGATATTTTAAGTGGTAACATTTTTTGATAGAATTATTATCATTACCTTAAATAATACCATCCCGGCAACAATCCCGTACCGCAGCCTTTGTACTGTGAGGAGATTGTACAGTACAGTGAGATTTTGATGTTGTATCCCCAGTATTGACCCAATACATTCTGCCACATGGAATAAAGTGTGCTCAGTTATCATTGTAATTATTGTTTTTCAATGCTTTATGTACTGTACATGGACGAGTATTGTTAGCCATACTAATGTATCTGGTCAGAATGAGCCACCGTCATATTTCTAGTGCCAGAACCAAGCCCGAATAAGATAAAACGTAAGGTTGCATCAGGAAGGATGTCGGACATTAAACATCCCAATAGAAGGAATTATCTCAGAGGCACAGCACACAGTCTGGAGGATTTGGAGACCAAGATTGAGTGGCCAGATTTAGATATTATGGAATTGAGCACAGGGTGCTTGAAATGGAACTGCCAAGTAGAAGGCAAAGAGGAAGCCCAAACAGGATTCAAGGATGTGTGATGCAAGGGAAGACTCAGATTACTGGGGTGTTAAAGCAAAAGATGCTCAGAGCATGAAGAGATGGAAGAGAATGATTTCCTGTGGCTACCGCTGGATATTGTTAAGGTGAAAAGAAAAGAGGTAGTATCTTACTGTGGTGCTTTTTATTGGAGTGCACTTTCCACCATAGGAGCAGATGCCCCTTACAGAGGACTAGTAATGGGAAAGTGAAGATTCAATTTTGCTTCATGAACCAGTTGTCTTTATTGACTTCTATAGAACTTTATGTTCAACCATGAGTCTGAAAGTACATTGACTTTCCATTTCTATTCCATCCAGAGGAGAAAAAAAAATATAACAAACGGTTCATGAAGCAATATCGAAGCTTCATTTTCCATCACTACCCAGGACCCCCTGTATTCTAAATACGTATACAGTAGCAGGTTTTATACAGGCATTCCTACATTGTGTGGTCTTCATTGTGTTCCATCCAGAAGCGTCAACTGAGGCAACTCACATAATCTCAGCCATCAGTGAAGTACCATCAGTCCCTGCTCCATGTGACACTGAGGTGCCGGTCAAAGGTAGTACCATCTAGATCTACTTCTATTTATGGTTGTCTCATTGCTATGTGGTAGGTGCTTTGTTACAGCAGCTGTTGTAAAATGCGCGATATAAATAAATTTGTATTGTATTGTACGTATGAGTAGCTGTACAGTCCATGCCGACGCTCTGTAGGCTCCATAATTGTGTGCTTCTTTCTGTCTAGAGGAGTGCAAGGAGTGTCTTCACCATAATGTAACTGCAGAGACAGCCGCAGTTTCCCCAGAAATAAAGCCTGTAGCACAAGAACCACTCAAAGAGCGTCCAGTAGAAGAGGTGACAGCTCGACTTGCTCAACAAGATCTAGAGGAGCAGGAAATCCTGGCCTGTAAGCTAGAGCAGCACAGTGTACACACAATTACAAATTAAAAATGCCTCTTTCATGCTATGGCTGCACAACATACAGTATCATACACAATACATTACTTCCATTTGTTTGTCTTGTGTTGTTCAGCTGTGTCAGGAAACCTGGATGACTCATTGGCTAGCTCAGCGCAAGCCACGCTGCGGGCCATTGGAGCTCAGGAGGCAGCCTTGCAGGCCATTGCGCGACACACTCAAAAACTGAAGGAAGCTATGGAAGCCGAGGTACACTGTTTATAAGACTGTTGTTTGAATTTGAGTATTTTGGTTGCATCGGTTGCCTCTGCATCTGATTTAGAATCTGAGCTTTAGCTGAGTCTCTAAAATTTCAAGCACTACATCGCATTAATACAGAAACTTCATGGTAAGACCTTGGTTGTCGCGTCACACATCAGCCAGTGGATTTATATACCGTATTGGCCCGAATATAAGACGATGTTTTTTGCGTTGAAATAAGACTGAAAAAGTGGGGGTCGTCTTACATTCGGGGTCTAGACATTATACCCATTCACTTGTGCGCAGCGGTAAGTTAAAGGTTGCTGGTATCGACTGAGTATGTTGCAGTGATTGCGTGCGTCTTTTGACACAAAGTGAGTATATACATTTCATTGTTACTACTGCCGTTTGTCCGATCGCGGTTTCCTTCGTGTGTGCGCCGTTTAATTGACAGCTCCGGCGCGCTCCTTTCAGTTTGCCTCGCATCGTACGAGCAGTGTACACGCATGACTACAGCCGTTACGTAGCGGCACGGCGACTAACGGTCGCCAGCAAATGTATTTTGTTGTTTCGATGACTTATGTATGGTGTGTTGCCGAGAGTATTTCATTTATGGTTATTTAGTATACCGGAGCGGTTACGCGCAGTTAGTTATGTAATGTGTTTATTAGTGTTGTGTGACGTCGGAAGTTGAGCGTTGACTTACGTGCTGTATTTCTGTCTGTTGCAGAACCACACACACACACACACACATATCTCACACACCCTTCACACGCTTCATACAATAATCACACACACAAGAATCACATTCACACACCCAAAGACTCACCCATGTACACTACACACACCTGCTCTCACATCCTTACGACCAAACGTGTGCTTATACCCTTTTGCCAGTTTGCCTGTATGCCCCTATGAGCCACAGTGCCTGTTACTTTTTTGCCAATAATTCAGTAAAACAATCAAAACTGAACCACGTCTTCCCTCCTGTGTTCTGACCGACACCCGGGGACGAAAAGAGCATAACCATCCGAGCCAACCCCCTATACAGTCCTCAGGCTCCCCAACAATAGCGGTAGCAGTTCGCATTATTTTATTGCAATGTTTTTCCTTATTCAGATTTGTTTCAAAACTACAGTTAGACTTCACTTTGATGGCTAATGCAGTTATTGCAATTTTGTTGTTTTATCACAGTAGATTGGTTTATTTACATTTCAAAAACCAGAAGCCATTCATTTACAAATGTGATTGCACTTTAGTTGACATATTTAAATGTTCAGACATTAAGATGTGATAGACAGTTTTTGCATGATTTGAATGAGGCAAAATAACATGCTTTTTCTCTTGAATATATTGTTAAAATCATTTGTTTCAGATGTAATCATTTCCAGTATAAAAATTTAATCTGGTGTTAAAAAAGTCTTTTTTCAAACTTGAGTCTTGAAAAAGAGTCTTATAATCAGGGTCGTCTCATATTCGGGCTAATACGGTATTACAAATGAGTTTAGGAGCCCAGTTAAAAGGTTTCCCCGGTTACCTTTTCAAAGTACTCTTGAGCAATAACTGCAACCAGTGGCTCCTGATGCATTTATTGATCCCGAGATGGTTCATATCTGTACAATGACTATAAAATTCTCCAAGAATTCAACAATGTATCTGTTAGTCATTTAAACGCAAGTGTAATTTCTGAGGGGGGGTGGTTACTGGGTTGCTCTCCCTAAATAGGCCAATTGTCGATGCCCCGAAACATCACAGTAACAGCTGTTCTCTTATTCAGGTTCCGCCACAGGAGAAGTCAGCCCAGTGGAAAGATCTTGAAGCTTGTCTTGCAAATAGAGCAGCTGCAGTAAGCGATGCTGGGACAGCTCTGCAGAAAGCTAAGTAAGCAATTTTGTTTGACCATCGAACAAGCTCTTTGGAAAAACCATGGCTAATTGTATTTGTCCTATAATTTCGGTTGGGTTTTGTCATTGGTATAGGCCAAAGCTACAAGTTCCGCTTATGCCGACTGATTTATTTTGAATTGTAGAGTATGTTTTGTTTTTTTGTGTCTTTGTTTGGTTTACTTAATGTCCAGGTGTGATAGAATGAAGTGAACCCTTGTCACAAGGATGCAGTGCAGATGCACTTGCAATAAGTGAAACTGTGACATAGAGACCAAATTATTTAACAACAGACTTATAATTCCCACTTATAGTTCCCACTTGTATAAACACATTTAAACTTATTAAAATACTTATATTGTATGCACCTCTGGCCAGTTTTGCACAGACATATTTTGCTGCATCAAATTATCTAATGATTAAAATATATAACCTTGATAGTTTCATTTTTTTCCCCTCTGAATTATCAGAATTTTCCTGTGGTGTTTAAGCTCCCTATCTGAAGCCTTGTAAGATGGAAGACAGTTGGTGTCATCAATCTTAAAATGGAAAAAAAAAAGCTTTGTTCACACTGCAGCTTTTTTGCCCATATGCAACCCATATCTGATTTTTTTATTAAAGGGACAATAAAGCGAGCCAACATTGGCACTTATGTGATAGAACGGTATTAATAAATGATGTCAGTGCTACAATTCCCCCATGAAAAAAAACTCAGAGAAGAGATTCAACGGCATTTTGGAACAGAAGGATGGTATACTTACTGATGCCCACTTTTTGGGTGGAGTTTGCTTGATTTGACACATCAGCCTGACTTCATCACGGAAGGAATGATGACACATGAACAATTTGGCTCACAAAAAGCCCCTCGGAACGTGTCGTGTTTGCGTATATTGGTGACTGGTGAAAGGCAATAGACAGACGTGCCAGGGCACTTCAGCTGCAGAGAACCTGCTCATTTATTGGTCTTAAATCAGTCACAAAGAGGCTAATCCTTGTGATATGTTGAACTAGTCATATGTTCAGATGCCCATGTAAGTTTTGATGCCAATTGCTAGCTGTTTTTGTACATTTTAAATGATAGTCTTTACAATGATTTCCAATGGGGAAATTGTGATCGCTTCCTTCCATGATGTCATCAACCAAGGCATGGAGGGGAGCAATGGGGCATTCATTGTTTTCATTGTTTCATTATTGCTCCAAAATGGATGGATAAAATAGAAAATGCAAACTTTTTTCATTTTCCTGATTAGAAGAAATACATGAACTGGGCTCGTGAAAAATCAACCATCCTCGCTTTACCCTGCCTATAAGACAGTCTGAACGTCTCAATTCCAATGTTGGTTTATGTATTTTCTTTTTCAAATCTGACCTAGGCCATTTTTATATGTAGTCCTGGATCAGATGCATATCCAATGTTTTTCAATGTGACCACAGTCACACAAAATCCAAATTGAGCATAAAGAACTGCGGTGTGAATATCGCCAAAGACTGTTCCATTTGAGAATACATGATATGACAATACAAGTAGCTAATCCGAGTACAAGAGATTAAAAAGACAGTACCATTATTTTATATACCCATTGACTTTCCATTGCATTTTAGCTTTCTATATTGTACTTTGCAGTTAGGTGCATTCCAGAGAAAGAAAAACAAACACTGAACGGCAGCATTGCAGTGATTCACTGTTTTCAAATTGTATCTCTTTTGACAACCGGAGTTGTTTACATAGTAATTTACTTACTTTAATTATTTTTTTTATATTATTAATTTAATAAAGATAACATAGGACACTTAATAATTTAGTTTAAAATGAGTTATTATGATTTTGTGTGATTTTACCAGTCTTACTATTCCTCTCTTATCGTAGTGAGGCCTTGGACAATCTCAAGTCTGTCATTAACAAATCCAAGGAGCTGAATGTCCCTGCTGTCCGGCCCCTCACATTAGCTGCAGAAGAGAATCTCTTTAAAATGGTGGTGGACTTGGATAAAGTGGTCAACAAGGTAAGGGTATCTAACGTACACACCTTGATGGAATTGCAATTTAAGTTACCACCTTATTCAATATTAAATCATCTGCTTGATATTATAAGAAACATTCACTTTCTTGAGTCTATCCCAACTAATTCTAGTGCATGTAGGCTGTGAGACAGAGTAAAACCTGGACAGATTGCCAATACATTACAAATCATTCATCATCAATTTTGAAACCTCAAGTTAATTGGAAGTCTTTAGTTGGCTTAAAGAGCCATGTCATACTAAATTATTATTATTATTACTATGCTTTTTTTTTGCGCTAATTCCTTACCAAAAATATCCCAGACAGGTGCTGTTTCATTCACTCACTATATGAGCTTTATTTCCACATAATTTTGAGATGTCTTACTTTGTGAGTGGTCTTGAACACACCTCAAGTCTACTGACGTGTGAATACAGTGGAACGGTTGTAGTAAACTCAACGTCTTATTCTGAGTTAGAAAAGTAGCCACAAAATATTTCATTAAAAAAAATGCATCGCCATTGTGCTAAAGGTAAGAGATTAGATAATCATGCACATACACATACACATACACATGCGACTCAAGCTGCCTTCTTCAATTCCCATTTGAATCAAAAAATGATCAATCCTAATCACCTATTTCAATAAGATGAACAACTTGGAAGTGTTTTTTCCCAAAACTAATACAATAGTTTGAAGTTGCCAGTTCAACTATCTAAACTTTAGGGAATCCTAATATTGAATGTATTGTTTTTGTCCCCTCAAGTTTCCCTCTAACTTTTTTTTTCTTTTAATTGTTCCTCTATATTTATCTTACCATTCTCTTCCTTGTACTTTTGACTATTGGATAGGTGCAGTCTGCAGAGTCAGAAGCTAAGATCGTCTCCCAGTACGGTGAACTGGTAAATGAAGCCAAACTGCAATTCCAAAGAGAAGTGAGCAGCCTTACTCCGGAGATTCAGGCCAACTGGAAAGGACTCAGTAAGCCACCCAATCTGATAACTGTAGTAATTTGATGACCATATTATAATTTCAGTATTATTGCAATATTGCTAAAGAAATGTAAACAAAATGTATCACCAAACGTATGAAATACATTTAGCGATGCAGGCTTTTTCAACATGTTTTATTTAGGTTTTCAAAGTTGTCAGCCTTTTAGGACCCTTGCTATTACTAGAAAGATTGTTATATACAGTATAAGGATCAAAAAATAAAAACTTTGTGTGTTTTTGTATATGTGCGTGTTAGCTGGTAAGCTGTCAACAGATGACCTGAATGCTCTAATTGCCCATGCACATCGTCGCATTGACCAGCTGAACAGAGAGCTGGCTGAGCAGAGAGTCAGGGAGCAGATCCATATTGATGCAGCTCTGGAGCAGCAGAAATTGGAGCACCTGAGAGTGCAGGAGGCAGCTGTAAACACGTCCTTGCAGCACATCAAGGAGGACGCGCGACTTGAGCAGGAGAGGAAGGTACCAAGAGACTGCCTCTGCGTTCTTTGGCCATCATCAGAAATGGATGGATTGCAGTAAATAATTGTCTGTTTCTTTAGCTGTCAGAATTGAGGGAAGTGATGGAAGCAGAGATGAGAACTCAACTTCGGCGTCAGGCAGCTGCTCACACAGACCATGTTCAGGATGTCCTCAAAGTGCAGGAGCAGGAACTGAAAGCAGAAACTGAGCAGGTTATTGAGCCCAACACATGATTTGCTTAGAAATTTTTCATTTGCCGTTCTCCTACCTGGTGATGGTGTTAATTCTCTAATCCTGTATTCTCCATGGCCCTAACCTGTCACACAGAGAGGGGAAGGCGGATTTGGCAATATCGTTGTTTTTGCTTGTATAGGTCCTTGTCTCCATATCAGTCCTAAATGCTCTTGTGTTGTCCTTTTAGGTCCTAAGCAGTAAGCTGCTAGAACAAGAGACCAAATACCGTCAACTGAGTCAGGAGCAACTGGATAACTTTACTCTGGATATGAATACTGCTTATGCAAGACTGAAGGGAGTGGAGGAGGCCATAGACAGTAAGATTCTCTCAACGCAAGATTTGCACGGACAATATGAAATGATTGAATGATTTTCTTTTTGTTCACAAGGTCAGTGGGGCAGATTTAAAAATCGTGGTCTAAACATCTATATTGTTTTAGCTTGCCTCTACATCTTTACTAAGTTGTCTGCTATATACTTAATTGCATTTCAGGAGCCTCTGATGTTAGTGTCAGCCTTTGTTGCACCTGCACTGACATTTGTCATCTGTGCAGGCCATGCGGTTGCAGAGGAGGAGGCTCGAAAAGCTCATCAGCTGTGGCTTTCTGTGGAAGCGCTCAACTACACCTTAAAAACCGCTGATGCCGGTTCGCCCACTAAGCCATTGGAAGACGCTGCTCAGGCTCTGCGAGACAGCTGCCATGACAATGAATTTGCTTTGGCTCTTGCTTCAGCCCTTCCACAAGAATCGCTGCAGCGTGGCGTGTACAGCGAGGCCTCTCTCCGAGCCCGCTTCCATGGTTTGCGCTCACTCCTTCGCAGGGTTGCCCTTATTGATGAGTCTCACAACTCCTTGTACCAGTATTTCCTCTCCTACCTGCAAGCAGCACTACTATTTGAGGCAAAACAGCAAGCCCCGCCTGCCCACCTAAACGCTGAAGATTTAGACCCTTTCAAGCTCCTTTCGTATGCCACCTACTGCATAGAGCACGGTGATCTGGAGTTAGCCGCTAAATTGGTGAATCAACTGACAGGAGAGGCTCGGAGAGTGGCGGAGGACTGGCTGAATGAAGCCAGACTTACTCTGGAAACCAGGCAGGTGGTCAGTTTGTTGTCTGCTTATGCAAATGCAGTGGGGTTAGGAACCACCCAAGCTCCATAGGCTTACCGTCTGACTAAAAAGGACACTTCCATTAAAAAGTATCAAATAATTTCCTTTGCCACGCTTGAAGTAATAGCTTGCGTTTTGCTTAGGGGAGAGATTTTCAGTAGTGTGAGCACACATAAACCTAATGATGGTTGTTTAAAAACACTGTCACAATGATTATTCAACAAACAAATAACTGGTATACCCACTCAGTCTGGTGTTTTCTGTATGAACCCACTTGAACCAGGTATTTATTTTTGGCATCGTTAATTAGTTTTTTGCCCAAGAAATTGCAATTCATAAAAATGTCGTATGAGCAATGTGTTTGCATTTTATTTTTGTCAATAATGCACTTCACAAATAAATCATGAATAACAGGTGGAATTTGTTACTCTTTTTCTTCCTGAATTTCATAAAAAACATGATCATGCCAACTAGTACAGTTTTCTTTTAGATACCCACTGGGTAAGAATCAGTGCAGGCCAACTAAATGGGGATTGGTTTGCTATTTATACATTACATTGTTTACTGTATAATATGGTATTGTTGTCATAGTATATAAACTGCACAAGCTTGTGGTTTAATGAATGTTAAAACAGCCATATCGGATATATGTCACCTGAAATATTCAGTAAATCCTGAAATATTCAATACTCAGAGACAGTCAAATAAATTTGATGCAGGCATTAAATCAGAACTTGGACATACAGCCTAAACTCGGTCCAATACATGAAAAAAAATAATGTGATAATAAAGCTCAAAATGCGACTAGTAGTCCAAGAATTTTGCACAATAATTAATACTAATTGCAATTTGTTGACATAACTAAAAAAAAAAAACCTTAAACTTTAACGATAAACACAGCACTGGTGATAAAAACACATTTCCACATTTCTCACACAATGTCATCCTAAAGACTAATGACAGAATTGCCTAATTTTCATTAACACTGTGCCTGTGTTTCTTAATGTTGGTCATGTAATGTAGTATATCAGAGCACACTTGACTCTCAATTCACAGCGTACACATACTGTATTTGGTGTTTGCGTAAGTCAGGTCAGCTTTTATGCCGCCACACTGTCCCTCATATCTTTCTATTAAAGGTTAATCTTTTTCTGCTGATTAATTTTTGAGTGGAATGAATTTCTATCACATCGGACAATCCCAAGTGTATGTGTATGTGTACACAGTAAACGTGTTTGTGCGTGTGCATGTGCTTGAGTGCGTTAGGAGTAAGATCATGCTAACGGTGGCTGACAGCCTGTATGAAACTGAGCTGTTTAATTTTGTAGAATGCTCACGCCCCTAATTCACAGATCAAATTGTGCAACCTTATGCTGTCAGAGCTCATCCCACTCAGCCAGCCGTGCACTTTTCTCGAACAGTCACCAAGGCAGCATTAAAAGCATCTGATGGGTGTAGTCAGCCTTATGGTCTTTGATTTTTAATTGCTGTGAAAAGGGTAGAGGAAGTGAACCCAGACCAGGATTTAGGGTGAACAAAAGAGAGGGTGTGAAAGCAATGCGTCTGATTGGTTCTGGTCCAGCAAGTAACAGTGCCTCAACTAGATCAAGCCAGTGCCTTGGAAAAAGCAGATCCTCAATTTTCTTGTGACTGCTCCCATTCTACTTGCCCTTATTGAATGGGCACACAAATTACGAGCCCATCTGTGCCCACTGAAATCATTAATTTTTCCCTTAGGACAGAATCAATGTTTTACTGCCAACAGTTTGGACAGCTACATTGCAACACAAATTCATTGGATAAAGGCCAAATAACGAAGCGGACAGACATTAGTAAAAGCAGAAGCAATTGGCTTTATGGTGTCTTGACTCCTTCCATGTTCTACTGCACACAGCTCTCGTTGTACAATACACTTGACCTATTTAAGTACATTTATCACTGCAGTAGGGCCTCCAAAGTCTAACACGACACTTTGGAAATTTGACTAAAACAAGTACAAGTATCCCTCCCCACTTCGCGCTTCACCTTTCACGAATGCGCTACTTCGCGGGTTTATAAGTGATGGGAGAACGGCGTTTAAACACGCTGATAGTGCGGGACATTCCTCTGAGCAATGTGTGTCACTGTGGACAAGCGCGGGAAGCGCAGCAGCCAGCCTGTCACGAACAAGGCAGGACAATCATGTGCAACATGGACAGTTTATTTAGGGGATGCAAAAAGAGGAAAAGGGGAATAGGGAGCCTGGAATACCAGCAGAGCAGGTGCCCGAGGCAACTGACGAACCAGTCAGCTAGCTCGCGTCCTGCGTCATAGTTGCATCACGGTACACAGCGGATCAGGCAAACGGAAATCAGGTGTAGGCGTGCGTGTGTCCAGGCAGACAACCAGCCAGGCGTAATGCTACACAGCGAATCAGGCAAACGGGAACCACGTGGCAGGTGTGCGTGTGTCAAAGCAGACGAAACGGTGAGGACTGACCAGTGAAGGGCGTCTATATACACACCCTAATCAACGGGTAACACAGGACAAGTGGTGGCGCTCAGTGCCGCTTAGCACACGCAGTTCCGTATTGGCGACGCACGCCCCGAGGTCTGGCGCGAATGGCACATCAGCCGGCCAGCAGGGTGAGAGCGGAAACGCGACACAGCCGCGCAAAAAAGAAAAGTGCACTGCCGTGCAGGACAATAGCAATAACTGCTCATAGCGCAGGTCGTGCCTCTGAGCAATGTGCTTCATTGATAAACGCAGGGTGCGCGGCTGGTTGCCGTGCATGTAGGAAAAAAGCACTGCCATCCAGAAGTTGAGACAGCGGCAATGAGCCCTGATAGCGCGGGCCGTGCCTCTGAGCAATGTGCGTCATTGTGGACGTGACTGAGTCCAAGCACAAGAGGCAGCTGCGGGCCATGCGCAAGGGAAGAAGCACCAACCGGTGCAGAAGGACTCGGGACTCGTGACAATAGCACGCCTTTGTTCTTTTATTTACTGTAAAAGTACAATACGTTCACAGAACAGTGTGGGAATGGTTATTAAGTGAATGGGAAAGGTTTGTGTCGCGTGTCGTGTGTCTCCTAACTGTGAGGCAGACATGCTAACCAGTGCACCACCGAGCCGTCCCCTGAACAAGTTCATTTTAAAATTTGTGAACTGAACTTTGTGTAGAAAAAGAACTTTCCCAACACTGTTAACAGGAGACAGGATGTTCAATAAATACTGTTCCAAACATGTTCAATAAATACTTCAAATTTCAAAAACATATTCGGTTAAATAATCGTGATTTCAATATTGATCAGAATAATTGTGATTATAATTTGTACCCATAATTGAGCAGCCCTAGATTCTGAATTTTATGAGATTAGGGATTTTATGCAGCAGCCATCTGGCGCTATAGAGCCTATCAAAATGTCAAACTCTCTATGAAGCTCCTCTGGTCCTATGTCAATTCTGTGGATCCGCTCATGTGTCAATTCAGCAAACAGCACGTCTGTAGCAGTGTGACTGCCCCCTTGACATTTTTATAGCAGCATATTTCAGTGCCAGCCACAACAGAAATATGCTAATCCTCCCTGACATTTCAACTACTACTAAAGGTCTTGTACTATTTTCGGACCAACATTTGTCCTTCTACACATACAATAATGGTGAAAAGGTTACCTCATAGTTTATTGTCTCAAATGAGGGCAATTAACACTACAAAGCTGTATTTGAGCAAAAACAGTGACAGTGTTACTAAGTTCAGCAAATAAGTCATTACTTTATTTAAGGCAAACTGCTCAATGAAAGACAATTGGGTGCCCAGGGTTGGACACAAGTAGGCTGCTGTGTCCTATGTAATGACTCTCATACCAGCTCTGCCGAACCCCTGAAGCCGACTCACCGAACCCCTAGGTTAAGGACCACTGGTCTAGACCCCGCATGTAAGACTACCCCCAGTTTGTCAGTCTTATTTCAGTGCCAAAAACTTCGTCTTATATTCGGGCCAATACGGTAAGTATGAAACATTGATTATCCAAAAATGAAAACCAGTTAATCATTAATTGAGTGGAAATGTGTTTTTTATGTCCTCTGTAATTATACGATTTTTTTTCAATCCCAATACCGGATTATTCGATAACATTTTCAGTAGAATATCTGGACACCACAATATTTGATAACTGCAGTCTTGAACATGACTGATTCATTCTTATTAGCTGAGTAGTTCAGATTGCCTCTGCCACCTCCAGCAGAAGAATGTGAGCAATAGCTGCAGAGGATGCAATGATAGCTTCTACTACCATCAGCAAGTTCTCAGCAAGGTAATACTGTATGTTAATGTGAAGAAACGCTGAGAATTTGTATTGCTTTTTATGGTCTCTGGTTAAAAAAAGTTATGTAAACACATCTGTTTATGACAAAGAATTTGAGCACGTGCGAAGGGAAGGATAGTGGTTACTAATGAGCCCCACTGGTAAATCTTGGCGAATGTACTGTAATTGACTGAGCTTAAAGGCTCAGGGCTTCTCAGTAAGCAATTTGCAGAGTGCAGTGGTGTAAAACAGAGTTAAACCTCTCATGCACTACTTGTACAGTAAAGTGCGTGTTTGTGCGCCTGCATGTATGCGTGTTTGAGTCCATGCTCATCTTAACTGACTTAACAGCAGACTAAACATGTGTACTAGTATGATGCACCTTCAATATTAGGGGCTTGGGAGGTGCTGTGAAGGGTGTTCTATTTAAAATGCTTAAAACCTAATATTGCTTTTCTTAAACAGAACATTTATATGATGATTAGAGACCAGATTAGATTAAAATGCCCCTGGATTGCCCTAGTTTTCCATTTAAGTTTCAGTTCTAAGGCCATTTGCGGAGCATTTCTTAACCCACACACACACACATGAGACATGGGTGGCGACGAGGGCTGATGGCAATGAGCACCCAAGATGATGAGCCCCAATGTTTACATCGAGTAAGATGATTCCCAACAGTGATAGCAGAGGCCTGGTAGTTTTGGCTACCTTGTTTTGGATGCGCCATCGACCCAAAATTGGACCGTTCAAAATCTGGTTCGACCCGATCATGAATGGCTGATACGTTCTGCAATTTCATGTACAACAATGGCTGCGTTGACCCCTGGAGGTTCTGTTTTCCAAGGACGTAGGAAATATTTTTTGAAAATCAGACCTTTTCTCGCATCTTTGTTGATGCCAAATTTACATTGAATGTGACTGATATATCCTACTATCACATTGTTGTTTCAGATGATGCACCTCTTTCTTTAGTTGCTCATTTTCCCTCTAATCATCGCTATACCTCTTATTGGTGATTCAATACATCACTTTAGTCGCATGACAAATTTCATAAATTGAAGTGCACATTGGCCTTTAGAATTCTTAAATGGTAAAAGTACATAACCTGTTTTAGCAGGTTGCCTTCTCCAGCTGAGGCTTGATGAGAAAAGCAACAAAGAACTCAATAGTCAGTGTGTGGGAGCAGGTGGAATTACATATGTACTAAGGACGTTCCGGCAAAATGTACATATCATGCATAGAAAACATGCAGGACATCGGAATTGCCCACCCCTGCGATATGGCTTTCGTAGGACCAGGGTTAAAGTTAAATAAAGGATGTATTATGTCCAGCAGTTTTAAAACCTTTGGAATCCGTCGTATTGTTGGCCGCATAGCATATTTGCCCAAGTCATATTTCACTATTTTTGGAAAAGAAAGAAGAAATAACACAAGAAATAAGAAAAAATAACACAATTTTCATAATACAAAGAAGACTGGTGTCAGAACATACTCCCTTTTCAATTAATTAAAACTAAAAAACCTAATATAGTATTTAAGATGAATGGTGAAACATTTAAATGAAAATGCTTAAGCATTCAAATTGTCTCCATGAAGACAGAAGCACAGCCCTCGAGGGGAGAGAAATGATTGATTTTCTAAACCAACACATAAATCTTCCCCGTTGCTTGCAGAGTGTACTCATCCAATAAACTTGGATTTTCAGATTATTCTGGGATGTATAATGGGAATCAGAATTGTTGCCATTTTAATAGTTTTAGTGGTGTATGAAAATCATATCATACACAAATTTTATTAGAGTGATTATGTATGCTTCTTTTCGAAGAACAAAGATGTTAAAGATGAACCTGACTTTTTGGACATTTGGGTGAATAGACTGAAAGGACAAAAAGGAAAGACTAAACATGCAACTACTAAGTTCTCCTACCAAATACTTGTTATAGACCTGACTGCACAGTAATCATTTTTACTACTCCCTTCAAGTGTACTTAATTTATACCTGCGTTATTGCGAAATGAATTATCCAATCATGCAGGATCAGCAACATTTAAAATAAGCCATGTTTGTTGTGCACAAGCCAGCAGGATTGATTTCCTCAGTATATTTAATAACAATAATGGTCTCTGCAAAATGATGAAGTTTCATATGCTTAATGGTGAATGATGCACAACATATGGTCATGAGCATAATGGTGAATCACTGCAGCATGGTATTTTGTATGACAATGAATTATGCAGTTTAGTGACAGTAATGCTGGATGAATTTTGGTGGTGCTGTTTGGCTGCTGGGCGAATGGACATTAGTAATCATTACAAGGTGCATGAGCCGACTGCGGCTCTGTGAACCTTGAGCAGGTGGTGCAGTCATGGCTGAATGAAACCCAGTAAACACCACCCAGTATGGACAAAATCCTGCAGGCTTGTTGGAAAGTGAAGCTAACCTCGGTAACGTCAACGCAGTAAAACACAATTCGTATCAGACATGTCCACACACATACAGTTTTTATATGAATAAATATCTGAGCATAAAGAGGAAAAGGTGTTTGATTTGTTTTTAACATTATATTAACGATATCAGGATAGATTTACATCTTTAAAGTCTATCCATAACGATTTTTATTTAAGCAAGTTTTGACAGTGGAAATTGATTATGTAAGGCACAGGTGTCAAACTCAAGGCCCGGGTGCCAGATACGGCCCGGCCCGCACATCATTTTATGTGGCCCGCAAAGACAAATTGTGCATCAAATTCGTGTGACATTACTAGAATTGCAAATTGTCTTCACTTTTAATATCTTTTTTTGAAATATTTGATCAGTTTTTACTCATCTGATTTGAAAACGAGTTATTTGTCAGTTTGTTTTGTAGCTTTTACTGTATATAATATGAGGTGCGCATAGATTTATTTGGGTTGACAGTTATAAAGGCCCTCCGAAAGAAGCTATGACTACAATGCGGCCCGCGAAAAAAAAGAGTTTGACACCCCTGATGTAAGGGGACGTGACAATGGACTAGTTTCTGTTTTTCATGAGGTGAGTTTGTGTGATCGCGTCATGCACTCCTCGCAGAAAAAATAGCTCTGGCTTATTAAAAATGTGTTTTCCAAGTCTATTTTAGGAATGATGCACAGTGGAATCTTGACTGTCGCCTTGTATTCGATTATGATAATAATGCAGTCTTTCTATGTTTATCATTTATCTCATCTTTGACTGCCCAAAAAGTGTTGAAAGCTATCTGCAACCTTTATACCGACCATACTACGTAATTGTGAGGTATTTGGGGTCATGCAGAGTGGCGCGACCAAATGCAGCACACTGTTTATTGGGGATTGTGGGAGGATCGAGCTTGGTGGACTCGAGGGACGAGGCAGAGACATGGTCGATGATCGTGTGTTCGGTCGGGGCTGGCGGCGTTCGGGATTGGTCGGTGGATGGGCAGTTGGTCAGGACAGGCAGTGTTCGGGCGTGATTGGTGACCGGGCGGTTGGTCAGGGCAGGCAGTGTTCGGGCGTAGTTGGTCAGTACACAGAGCGAGGTCGGCAACTTGGGATGAGATCAAGGACCAAGGCACACGGCACAGGAACAAGCGGGAAGCATATGGAAACAAACTGACAGGGAAGTGCTGGGTATGTGGTTAAATAGCAGTGGTTGATGAGCAGAGACGGGTGCAGGTGATTGAGGTGATGAGTGGGCGTGGTTGCGCCATCCGGTGTTTGTTGGCCTGGCGGGCGTAACCGTCAACGGACCACAGGAGTTGGGTCCAGGCTCGGGTCCAGGCGCGACGACAGCGACGAACGCAGACCAATGCAGATGGTATGCGGCACTTCGTTCCTGGTGATCAAAGAGTGGGGGCTGGTAGCCAAACACACAGTAAAATGGAGACGTGCCTGCGGTCGAACTAGGAAGAGTGTTGTGGGCATACTCTACCCAGGGCAGTTGTTGGACCCATTTGCGCTCCTTGTTCGCCGAAATGCAGCGCAGGGACTTACCCAGCATTTGATTCAACCACTCCGCCTGCCCATTAGACTGGGGATGGAACCCTGAGGTCAGGCTGGCCGTGGCCCCTAGAAGACGACAGAACTTGGCCCAGAAGGACGATGCAAACTGCGGACCCCGGTTCGACACAATGTCCCGCGGAAGACCGTGAAGTCGGAACACCTCCCGCAGGAGGATCTGGACCGTCTGCTTCGCTGTGGGCAATTAAGGCAGCAGAATCAAACGAACCGTCTTCCTAAAATGGTCTACTACCGTGAGGATGACCGTGTTTCCTTTGGATGGAGGGAGACCAGTCACGAAGTCGACGTAAATATGGGACCAAGGCAGCGGTTGGAGCAGCCTGGCTGGCGGACGGTTAGACGCTTTGCAACGGTTGCAATTGGGACAAGCTTTGGACGTAGTTTCAAGTGTCCTCCCTCAGGGAGGGCCACCAGAAGCGCTGGGCCACCACAAACTCCGTGCGCGCGGCTCCTGGGTGGCAGGCGAGATGGGAGACGTGCGCCAAAGTTGGAGAAAACAAAATTTAAGGAATGCGTTTGCAGTCATGTGTGGTTTATGATAATTGAACAGAAGTACACGCAATGAAAATTGAATCCGCTCTGGCAGGTGGCATCTGTGCTGGAATGCTGCCGTCCACTTGACCTTTGGCCTCTCTGAGTAGACAAGCAGCCACTGAAGGAGAGGCATCTGTTGAGATATTTTACCCTTGGTTGTTTTCCAAAACCAGCGGATATCTTCTCCAGTGAACAGGTGCCCTCAGGTACAGACACATTTTATTAATCCTTCTCCTCGATTCCTCCCTGGCACTGGTGGAAACAAGAACAATTAATTCTGACGTGTCCCTGGTGTTCAGGTGTAGAACTTGTGATTTCACCTCTGGAGTTGTGAAAGACACAGTTGCAGCTTGTAAAGCTTCATTAGAATTCAGGCAGGTGGAATGTTTTTCCTTCTCCCCCCAAAGTAAAGAGCCTTGTTTTCTCTCTTCACTGTGACAGTAATTTATTTGTTTTCCAACATATAGCAGGCCACAATGTGTTGGCTGCAGTGAAAAAAAAAGACCTTATGCTTTTAGAGAAAACAAATAATTGTTTATAATTTCCATACTTGTAAAGGTTACATGAAAGTTAGAACAACTTAGAGGATTTTAAGTTAAAAAGCGTTCACCCTTCTCTTTCCAACAGTTTGATTTTTTTTTTTTTTTATCAATAGATTATTGCAGTTTATTCTGTTCCATCTCCCGAATGCTGTTAAAGGCCTCTTTATGGCTCATTTATCAAGAACCCTTTGGCATCTTTGTGAGTTTTCCAATTTCCTCACCGCAAACTGGTTTCTGATACCCATGTTATGGAATTTGAATTTAATACAAGCACTGCCAAAAGCAAAATGAAAAATAGAACTTGATGTAAATCACAACTTGAATCTAATTTGGATCCTTACAACTTTTGAGCATCTTCAATAATAACTAGAAAATGTAATTTTTGGAGAAATTGCGTGTGAAGGCGAAGACTTTGAATAACGTCTTGGGGAATGCTGCCGAATGATGTTGAAACGAGTTGAATTACTTGAGAAATGTAGAAAATACAAGTGTAAAATGAAATTTTGGAGAATTTATGGTGAATTTCAAAATTGAAAATTTGTAATTTTTGGGAAGTGGGAAGTTGTAGAATAGGTAGGAAAATGATGAACAGTTGAAAGTTGGAACGGAATGAATTGGTTGGAAAATGTAGAAATTAGAGTTGAAAAACGAAATTTTGGAGAATTTGGCGTGAATTTCAAAATTTAAAATTTTGAATTTTTGGTAAGTGGGAAGTTGTGGGATAGGTAGGCTGACATTTTTTCAGGTCTCAAAAGTAGGACATGTCCGGGAAAAAGAGCACGTTCGGCCACCCTAAATGACCCAAACAACCTTTGACCTTAAAAAAAAAAAAAAGTTCATAATTGTCTCATGGTGCTCATGTACGTATATTGGGGCATGTCTGTTACCTCCTCAAAATTTTAAAAAGAATCCATGCATGAATACAAAGGTTTGATATGACCCTGGTCTGTCTTTGTTGGTACAAGCATGTGACAACGTGTGTGTGTGCGTGTCTGTGTGTGTGTGTGCGTCCGTGCGTGCGTGTGTGCGTGCGTGCGTGTGTGTGTGTGTGGAGAAGGTTTTCTGTGCACATTGTTATCCTCTAGTATCTTTAATTAGACCCCACTTTTCATTTCTATTAGCATAGAAATGGACTAAATTATGCAGACTGTCTCTCTTCACGAGATAATGAAGTCAGTTTGATGAGGGCTAAATGCATGAATGAATAAATATACAATGTAAAAATCAGTTAATATACTGCAGGACGAAGTCCTCTGTTGTTAAAGTCACGTGGAACAAAATAAGTTTCATTTGTTGTTGTTTATCTAAGTGGGAGATAACCTGCAATTATAATTCCAATGGGACACAGTCAATGGCTCACCTCGTTATATTCGTGCGCTATAAATATGTGAGGCTGATTGGAATTGTCACTTCACATTTGCGAAAGTCCTGGACATCAACTGACTTTTTTTCTGTCTTCTTGGGGGCCATTAGGTGACCTCGTGACACAATATTCCTAAAATAAAAGTTCATTAAAATAATAATAAAAGTGAATTTCAAACCAGCAATCTAACGTGAAATTGCAGTTGATATATTGGGTAAAAATATTTAGGCGTATACAGTATTTATTCTAATTATCGCCCATATTCTAATAATCGCTCAGTGTGTGTTAGCAATGACATAAATAAAAAACATTGATACCTCTAATTATCGCCCATGCTGCTAAAAATTCCCCCCAAAACGTATGTTTTCCTCCGCGACCGCATGCCGACGTCATTGCGCAAGTTTAAATATGACTGATTTGACAGCACGTCGAATGTCCCTTTTAAATTGTTTTTCTCCATAAACTATGATACAATTACACTCGTCACCCCGCTACAATATCCTCCCATAATTACGTTATCGGGTTGTGTGAAAATTACGACATTCTATAATGAAGTACTCATGGTTTTGTCATAAGACTTTTTGGATTAAGAACAGAACTTCTTAAGTTCCTAACGCTCTCAAATTATTAACAACTCATCGAAAAATATTAATATTTCAGAGACTAAATAAAGAATGCCTGTGGCAAAAGTATAATTGTGTTTCATCTTTAAAAGATAGGGAGAACAAGTCCACTCTTTTTTCTATCATTCTATCAATCATGGTCATTTGGTCAACCTCACACAATGGTTATACTGTCATGTTCTGTCTCGATTTTTTTTTTTTTTTTTTTTGTCAATATCAGTTTATCAACTTTTGCTCTTACTTTCCCCTAGGTGGCACAGGAGGGAGTTGAGCAGGGAGATTTGGGCGCAATTGTAATGAACTTTCTGGGCGCTATTTTTGCTCCAGTGTAGGTACAACATCTACTCTGATTTTCAGATCGGCTCGGGGGTGTAAGCCTCTTGATGACGTGATATGATTGGCTGGAAGACAGTATGGTGATGTTTAAGATAGTGATTGGTCTGTTTTGAAGAAATGGGATTGTAGTTCAAACAGACAATTTTTGTGTAATTTGGTGAATTAGGACAGGCCCAGAATGACGGAAAAGCCACTGAACTGGTGAACATAGCAAGATGCAAGAGGTATTTATGAGTCAGGGTCACCTTTTAATAAAACTTTAAAATTCAATTTAAATTATTTCTTCCAGATCAGTGAAGAAAAACATTTCCCCCAAAGCTATGGGATAACTGCTTCCCAATGAATGTCAAGCACATCAACTCTGCTCATGCACTGTGTATGCACGTGTGTAAAGATGTATGTGTGTATAGGCCCAACTCGCCTAATCAAGATTCAGGGGAGGCTCCAAGGAGGAATACATTATCAAAGTGTGATAGACTCTAAACCCCTCTTCATACATAATAAATTATTCAGAGCTCTGAAAACTAAACTCAAAGTCAATGATAAATGCAGTCACCATATTGCTAAACCACACTTCATTAGGCTGAAGTGAATGCAACAGACAAAAATAACAAACAGAATAATAAGGGTTTGCGGACTTTTCAAATGTGGCTGGCTCATTTGAGCCAGGCAAACTGGCAAAAGGCCAGGGGTCTGCAACCTTTATTATCAAAAGAGCCATTTTTCCCCCTAGTCGGCCCCCCAAAAATGTAGGGAGCTACACAAAATAATAGAACTTGTAAGCTTTTAAAAGTTATCTTTTTTTTTATTTGAGCTGTTATCAAAGTCAAAAGTCAAAGTCTGCTTTATTGTCAATTTCTTCACATGTCAAGACATACAAAGAGATCGAAATTGCGTTTCCTACTATCCCACGGTGGAGACAAGACATATTAAACCCAATTGGTCCACAGACAAACAAAACATTAAAATAAACAATACAAAAAGTAAAAATAAGAAGGTGCATACAGGTGTTTTTCACAAGGTACAACACAACAACATCTCACATTCGTGGCGACTTATTGTTAAAGGTTAAAAAGAAAACTTTCAACTGCGCCTGCACAAATTCCACTTCCTTCGTCTAAACATCTAAATCCTTCAATAATAAAAATAGAGCTGCAAGGCATATGTTGTCCTCAAAACCTTGCTTTACTCTAAGCCTCTCTCAAGCATCAGAACTCCTGAAGCGAGTCTATGCTTTAAGCACGGGACACTCATTTCAGAGTCTACCTCTGAAAGAAATCTGATCCCAAAGGAGATTGTTATTAAAACATTTATGCAGCCTGGGCCTTTGCATATTACATTTCTTCAGTGAGTAGCAATGGTTAAAGTAGGACACACCTACTTATCAACATGATCCAGAGGCTTTTATAGTTTGCTGTTATTACTTATTCTTTACTACAATGAAAATGAAAACAAGCTACTTGTTTTTTACTCTTGTCAGGGAAAGGGTGAACACCACTAAACATCTCTTGGGAATGTTTGAGCACTGGGCAACCACAGAGACACTACATTTGCCACTACAATTGTGCTACGTATATTTGAACAGCATCAAATCCCTATTGTATATTATTTTAGGAGTCAGTCAGATGCCAATAACCCGCTTGTCCCCACGGGGGTTGCGGGCGTGCTGGAGCCTATCCCAGCAGTCATCGGGCAGTAGGCGGGAGACACCCTCAACCATTTGACAGCCAATCACAGGGCACACAGAGACGAACAACCATCTGCACACGCACTCACACCTACCATGCATGTTTTTGGAATGTAGGAGAAAATCAGAGTACCCAGAGAAAACCCACACAGGCACAGGGAGAACATGCAAACTCCACACGGGAAGGCTGGAACCAAAATTTAATCCACAACCTCTGCAAAGTGAGGCAGACGTGCTAACCAGTGATCCACCGTGCTCTACCGTGCCGCATCCCAATATGCAGTCCCACTTTAATCATAGTTATGTGTGGCATCTCTGAGAAAACTATCATTTCATATCTCAAGGCCAGGCCAAGTGTCATCTGTTTTGGAAATCCAGATCAAATGATGTCAAATAATACTGACAGGAAGTGTTATACAATAACTGGGAATGAGCTGAAAATGTTGAGAAAAACTGTAAGTGAGATAAATTGTGAGCGAAAAAACGGTGAGTGAAAAACGGTTGGTGAGAAAAATGGTAGGTGCGTGAAAAACAGTAAGCTAGACAAACGGTAAGCGAGACAAAATGCTAAGTGAAAACACGGTAAGTGAGAAAAACGATAAGCGAGAAAAACGATAAATTAGAAAAACGGTAAGTGAGAAAAATGGTAAGTGAGAAAAACGGTAGGCAAGAAAAAACAGTGAGTGAGAAAAAATGGTGAGCGAGAAAAAACGTAAGCAAGAGAAATGGTAGGCGAAAAAAACAATGAGAAAACTGATAGGCGAGAAAAACGGTAGGTGAGAAAAACGGTGAGAAAAACGGTGAGAGAAAAACGGAAGGCGAGAAAAATGGAAGTGCAAGAAAAACGATAAGCAAGAAAAACGGTAAGCGAGAAAAACGGTAAGCAAGAGAAATGGTAAGTGAGTAAAATGATAAGCGAGAAAAACGGTAAGTGAGAAAAACGGTACGCAAGAAAAACTTTAGGGAGAAAAAACGTAAGATAAACATTTTACAGTTGGAACAGGTTGAATTGGTCAAGAAATGTAGAAATTAGAAGGGAGAAACTAAATTTGGTCAAATTTGGCATAAATTTCAAATTAAGAATTGTTGGTAATTGGGAAGTTTCGGAATAGGTAGGCATAAGATGAGCAAAGCCAGAACGGGTTGAATCGGTCAAGAAATGTAGAAATTAGAAGGACGTGATGTGAGGAAGGTATAGTTGGCCATTTTCAGGGGTGTCTTTGTGGCAGCCATTTGCAAATGCTGACGAAGACAGACAAGCAGTGAATATTGTACACTTAAAAACGTCAGGTTGCTTGACTGGCATTTAGCGTTGTTTGTTTACTTGCTAATTCTGTGGCAGAGGGTCATCCCTGACTGAAGCTACTGTAGAAGCAATTGTGGACATCTATTCTATTCTATTCTATTCTATTCTATTCTATTCTATTCTATGACTCTGTGGTGGCCTCCGCCATCCTCTACGCTGTAGTCTGCTGGGATGGGGGCAGTACAGACCGGGACAGGGGGAGACTGAATAAGATGGTTAGGAGAGCGTTTTGTAAAGTATGCCAAGTCCTAGATTTAGTGCTGTGAATTTATTCATAACCCATTTCACATTAATCCAAATTGACTGCAGAACAAATGCAAGTGCAATCATCTTTAAGTGGCGTGAGGCATGTGAGGTTCAGCATTCAACAGCACCGCAGGCCACAATCATGCCCGGAGAAAAGAACCAAGACAACCCAAATGCAGTTTTAATGTTTGCTCTATAATTAGATTAAATCAAGTTGAAGTGTAGCATTTTGCCTTAGGTGACTCGTTAATGTGTGCAGAATTATATTTTAAACCAAATTACCAGCTCTGCCATTTAATCTGGAGCAGGATTTGCATAATGTTCCCTTTTTAAATATATATATTAATGAATACCGTATGACTTCAGAGGAAAGTGCATTAGTATATATTTAACCATCACCCACAGGCCCAGCTCCCCCGTCATCACTACCGCATGCACACGCTCGCGCACACACACATGCACACACACGCACACACCCACACGCACACTGACACACACACACACACTAGTTTTACACATCCATCTTTACATCTCTCTCTTCCCTTTCTTCCACAGTTTACCAGGAATAAGGAAAACCAAATCGTAGAAGAGATATGAAAGCAATTGCTCCTCTACTTTTGATACAAAGTGTAAGTCAGTTTTCAGGAGGGAGTGCCCTGTCTCACACTGTTCTTTAAGCATTTGGGTTTTGCCTATTTACGATAGGTGTGCCATCTTTTTATTATAGAGCACTGCATTTCCGAAACTGTCCTGATTTTATGGATTAATTTCTAGTTCTCCTTTTTACTGTGTACTAACTAGAAAACACAAAACAAATGCAAAAAATAATTCATTATGCAAAGTCTGATTGTAAGCTTACAAATCAATTTTTGTTTTGTGTACTGGTTTTGTGTCTCTATTTGTCTTGGGTGCGTCCTCGTGTTACCTGTCCTGAGTCAACAGTGAGTCACGTTTAACCACTGACCACGGTCTCCACAGGGCCAAGGCCTAAAGGCTTTGTAATCAACAGGTTGCCAACACGACTGTTCACACTTAAGGTTGGACTGCTGCCACTATGAGCCTGAGCCTGTGGGTCTGTTGATTGGATAAGGTACATGTGTTCGACAGCCCACAGCGGCAGATTGTGTATTGATCTTAATGTGGGTTTAAAAGTCAAATGTAGAAAAATAATAATCATCTAAATTAACACCCCTATTGCCTAAATGAACACCCCCTTCCTTTTTGTTCAAGGGTCCAATTATTATCTCTGGAGGAAAGAGATGAAATTACTCAATTCCATCAAACACTGTCAATCTGATTGACATTCATTTTCTACTGACATTAAGAGAAATTCGGAATTATCACAAATTCAATAAACTGGAATTTGGGACCGTAGGATCAAAGGTTCGAGCAACATGTAGGAAAAAAAGTGGTTGTTATGCTCGTGTGCTTCCTACGACTCCTCAAGATGCCCTTGAGCAAGCAAAGATTAGCTCAGGGATTCAATACCATTTAAACATACTATCACCTCTATGTCTGCATGCATGTGAATAGTGTCTCTGTGTTTTGTAAGCACATGAAATACACTAAATCTGTTCTTTCAGTGAAAAGCTTACTTTGATTCACCCAACAGTTTTATCGGTTATGACTGCAGATTAACTTTGCTTCAAGGAATTCAGGTGTCACAAAATGAAAGTCAAAACCCTTCAAATACAAAGTGAAGAAAAAAAGCATCCACGGCAGTTTGCGTATTATTTCTTACAGCGTTAAACACTATCAGGAAAGGTTCAGATTGAGAAAGGAACAAATCAATATAGAGCAGGTCTCTTCCTGTAAATTTCAGCCAGAGGCCATCTCCTTCAGCACCATTCGAGCCAGCCCCTGATCACCCCACTTAGTACATCCTCCATCATTGTACAGCCCCTCATGTTCAATTTTCCTCCCACTCCATACATAAGGGAAATTTTGTTGTGGTGAACTATTTTGCTTCTACACAGCAAGAATACAGACAATGTAAATTTTTCGTTTTGCGATGGATGGGAAGGGGGCTACTGCATATTTTATTTAAATGGATTTGAGAGGCCTTACAGTAGATCTTTATTAAGTTTAATGTTTGATTTATACCAATATAAACTTAAGGTAAAGGAAGAGGAAGCGATGTTATACTTTTCATAAAAAATATTTTGAATGAAGCTCATGCATTTTATAAACATATATAGAGCAGGGATGGCCAACGGGATGAGCATGAACATGAGAAGTTTGAATGCTTGCATTAGAGTGCACCCCTGGAGCTCCCACATAGAGGCCTTGATGGGTAAAGGGAAGGGAGCAATATTGTAGTTTGATGAATATTTGTTATTCCCATTTTGTGTCGAGTCTTGTATTTTCCAAAATAATTATTTTAACTTTAATGGATGTGACTTCAAGTCGTTGACTGGGCTGTTCCTTGCTCCCACAACTCCAGATCGCTATGGAAGACTGAAAGTGCCACAATTGTATGTTTAAATACAACATGGAATATTTGATTTAAATTAATTCACTCATCATCCAAACCAAAGTCAAACCAAATACCAAAAGAAAGAAACGCCACCTATGCAGGTAGACTGCGGGTTGCGTGAGGCTGTCACTCAAATTGATAATAGGGCCCTGTAGTCTCCAGTCTTACGCAGCAATTTCTTTTATATTAAAAAATATATATAAAAGTACATATGTATATACATAGTATATAATATAATATAATATATAATATATATTACAATATATAATATAATGTATAATATGTGAACAAATATTTTATCTCTGCCTCATACATCTGTAAAAATCGAAATGCATAAACTATTCAGAGTAGTACCATCGAAAATATAGGTCAAAGAACAGATTTGCATAAATAATTTTCCATATTATGTATGTTGACAATTCAAGGATGCAGAAAGCGACTCATGCATGGAGGAATGCACTAACAATCGGTTATCTATTGAGTAAGTGTACTAAAGTGGCATTCCAACAATCCAGCGTATGGTCTATTACACAATTCCCCTTTCTGTGAGATCATCATCATTACTCATGTGGACTTCATTTATTTGTGAGCATTTAGTACCTTTTGTTCTGTGTGATTTAGGAGTGAAGGAGTTAAGATTAGCTAAAGAGACTACTTATGAATAATCTGACAAAGCATGCTTTAACATCACAGTGAACGAATCATTTGTTGATCATTCTTCCATTTTCTTCCATGTTTCGGCTACTGCCTGTAGCCTTCCTCAAAAGCGTCACATGATAGGGAAGTGAGGTGCCGTATAGGCTGCTGTTTTTTTTTTTTTTTTTTGGTTTGGGTTTGCCAGCACGGACCTTGCGGATTTCGATGGTGTTGATTGCTTTCAGCAAAGATGACCCTAGCATTATTTATTCCAAATACCCTCCTAGGAGTTAAGCTCAGGGGGTGTTGAGAACAATTGTCAACTTTCCCCTTATGAAGCGCTTTGAGACTTGTCTGTGATTAAGGGCTGTATAAATAAACTTGACTTTACCTAAATGTAAATTCCTATAACCTGTATGAGCAATCGTGGCAGTGAAATGCAAAGATTGGATCAGTGTAGGCTCTTTGTTCGATTTTAAACTGTTTAAAAATCAAATGGACTGATCTTTGTCATTTATTTACATACATTTATATACATTTATTCAAAAAACACCAAACAGTATTATGGATTTGTTCATTCAACACAAAATAATTAAATTTTGGCCTTCACATTCACACCTTTACATTTTGCCTTTATTACAGTTAAAATGGCAATTGACTTCAAGTAAGTTTTTTTTAAACATTAATTGTAAGTGCACTTATGTTTGTTATTTATCTAAATTCTCCATACTCTACTTTACAGGCTTTTGAAATGTAAAAAAGAAAATGTCTCTAATATCACACTAAAAGGCTCAGGTGTCTTTGGGTTAAGGAAAGTGTCTAAAAATATAAATTAGTTCAATTTACCATACATTTGCATCTCATTTATTTCTGACTAACAATAGCTTTTAAGTTGTTATAAATTGTGACTATTTAATACAACAGTTCCTGCTTGGCTCCCTGCTCATATTTCTGTCTCAAGCCAGTTTGCCTCATTACAAATGGCCCAATTTCCCTTCTCACACACATGCATACTTAATATGATGATAATCTAAGCATTCTGGTGACAAATCACGGAGACGTTCAACAGTACAATTATCTCATTACTACTGCCCCATTTTTCATCTCACCCATTCACATTCGTGCATAATTTATATAATGAGAATTAAAGAACTCCACTGGCGAATTAAGGAGATGCGAAGAAAATAGATTTCATACCGTATTGGCCCGAATATAAGACGACCCTGATTAAAAGACGCCCCCCTCTTTTTCAAGACTCAAGTTTGAAAAAAGACTTTTTCAACACCAAATTTAATTTTTATACAGAAAATAATTACAGTACATCTGAAACAAATGATTAGAACAATATATTCGAGAGAAAACGCATGTTATTTTGCCTCATTCGAATCATGCAAAAACTGTCTATCACATCTTAATATCTGAACATTTAAATATGTCAACTAAAGTGCAATCACATTTGTAAAAGAATGGCTTCTGGGTTTTGAAATGTAAATAAACCAATCTACTGTGATAAAACAACAAAATTGCAATAACTGCATTAACCATCAAAGTGAAGTCTAACTAACTGTAGTTTTGAAACAATTCTGAATAAGGAAAAACATTGCAATAAAATAATGCAAACTGGTTTAATTTTGAGAGTAGCTGAGATCTGTCCTTTTATCCGTCCTTTTTTGCTTCCGGTTAGACGGCACGTAGAGTGCCGCAGCGTCACTAGCGAGACGATCTACAATTCTACATTCGTATATTCTTCTCTAGTTTTTCCTCGTCTTTTACGTATTTTCCTCCACTTTTGGGAGTTTACTACTGTTTAACGTCGCGGACAGACCATCCCTGCCATTTCGTCCACATCGCTGTCTGGCTCTCAGCAGAGGCTTCGTGGCCGTTTGTCTACCGTCGATCATCGGACACGTAAAGTATGGCTGCGGATCAAGAGGTTTGTACGGCTTCGTGGACCAACTGCACTTGACCATCAAATTCCCACGGTCGTATCGTCCCACCGCGTTAATAAACATTTGAGAGGTGATGTCAGGCCTAGAGAACACAATCTTACTCGCATTTCGTTTAAAAATCCTCCGATAGATACAAACCCTGATCGACCGATTACACTTAACTCGGTTTTATGAATATTATATCGCTTCTTACGAAAGCAGTTCTCGTTAATGACCTAATCATGGAACATAATCTAAACGTTTTTGGTCTTTGCGAGACCTGGTTAAAACCTAATGAACTGCTGCCGCTTAATGAGGCCTCGCCTCCAAATTTTGTGAGCTCGTATGCGGCGCGTCCTCGAAAAACAGGCGGGGGTGTCGCCCTCATCTCAAATTCCGATCTTAGATTTAGGCCACGTTCGATTAACGTATTTAAAACATTTGAAGTTCTCACTGTCCGATCCACCGCTTTACCGTCATTTTATCTTGCTGTTATTTACCGTCCACCCAGGGCTTACGCTGGCTTCCTGGGCGGCACGTGAGCAACCCTCACGTGTACAAAAAAGACTTTTGTAGCTATTCCCTAACATGTACAGGAAGTAAATTCTGAGCATTTGAAGGAACAATTATGGCCTACTTTTACAGAGATCCTATTTTAAAGAACTCCTCCCAGAGATTTTATCTGATTGATTTCAAACTTTGGTTGTTTCTTCGAAACGTATTTAGGATGAAAAGTTATTGAAAGATTTTCAATTGGGTGCATGCAGTTGCCGTGGCGATACACTGTTTACAAAGATAAATCATGCTGTTTTGGGGCTGAACCTGGGTGAAAACTCATGAAACTGCATACGCAACAAACCTAGTATCCAAATCATTATTTTAGAGATCTCTTATTCAAGTTTCAAAATAAGGCTTCACAACGCCCCCGACAATTTTGTTTTTACAAAGTATTCCCGTTTCTGTTTCAGCTACATCTGTGAAAGGTGGGAGACATACTATATAACAGCCCAAGTCCAACAAAAAAAAACTCTTTCAGAGCTATATGCTAATCATTACAGGACGTCACGATGTATAAGTATCACAAACATGCAAGTACCCCAACGTGGTTGCGAGGGTTATTTATAGCTACTCGCAGCTCTAGTTGAGTTTTATATTTACTATTACTAAACAGCACAAACATAGCAGTGCTTCTGCATTCTGTTTAAAATTTCAAAAACAAAATACCATTGATGACTTTTGCCCTAATTTGCATGTTATAAAAACATTTAGAGGTTGTAATCTTACATCTATCCATCCATTTTCCTCACAAGCGTCATAGGGATGAAATTGACTTTGAAATTCAACTTTGAGCAGTACTGTGAGGAAATTTGAAAACAGGATTACATCTGCCTCTTGGCTACAGGCAGAACCGGTATTTACCTTTCCTGGGATTAGTTCTCTTTGATCATTTAAACTGTGTGGCGTATACGGTGTAATCCTGTGATTATACCGACATCCCAAAGCGTTACCATTATTACAGAAAATCTCATCATTTGAATGTTTAGGATTTTCATGGGGTCCACTTTGAATACTATATACAGTATTGTATAATGTGGCTACAAACACCATTTGATGTATTTAACATTTAAGTTATCATATGTTGGCTTTACTTGATATATTTGTTACTATTCTTACCTCAAGAATTATGAGGCGTGCAATAACAGATGTATAGTTGACCTCTTTGGATATTTGTGTTTATTTGAATATTAAAATCTCTTGGCTCTCTGCAGAAGGTGCCTCCATATGCAGATGGCATCTGACTGAAAATAAAGATCAAGGACAAGAGAAATTTCATTTGTTCCACTCACTGTATAATGCCAAGGTTTTAGGAGAGACTGCCTGCACGATTTTGAGCTGCAAAAGAAGAGCTTAATGTCGAGATGCAGCTGGCACAGATGGCATTGGCTGATAGCAAGCCAGTGAGATTGGGAGCATATTCTTTGGTGACTGCTGTTACGTACTGCTCGCAATATATTTGATTCTATATTTTAGAGGTTGCTCTACTCTAGTCTCCCAATAAATCTTATTGTATATTTTAGAGATTCTTCATCTGTAGTCACCCTTACCTTTTATCGGGGAAAAATATACAGTACATCAACCTTGTATTATTCCATACCTGGTATGTACTGTATAAGATTTTTACATATAGTACTAAATATATTTCATGCTCCAAGAACAGACAAACACAGTCTGTGTAAATTAACGCACAAAAATGTGTTCAAATTCTGAATGATTACAACTCTAGTGGGTCTCATCACCAAGGGCGACGAGACTAAATACAGGTCGGAGGCCACGTTGGCTGCCTTGCACTACTCCTCCTGTACTTTTGCGCTATATTCTGACTGTCTGCTGTATGCACAATTGCTCCATTTCAACCATGTTGCTCTTATTTATTTATTTATTTATTATTTATTCATTGCTCTTATTATTGAATACATTATTCATGTGGTCACATACGGTATACCATTAAAATATTTACTGCCAATATATCAGGAAACCGAGAAAAGCAAAAAATCCAAATTCATTGAGAAATGTTAATTTGGGACAGGGTGCCTGAAACTATAAACAGCTATGTGCATGATCTTTCCATTTTCAAGACAGTCATAAAGATTTTAGTCTTTAGTTGAATATTTCATGTCAAGGTGGTAAGGAACTGTGGCCATCTGGCTCATTTGGTGTTGTCCTCCATTCAGGAGGGAAGAAGTGGTGTGCTGGGTAAGAATAATGTAGAGTCAAGAGTGTTCTGCTGAGAGGCTAGAGCAGGCATGGGCAAACTACGGCCCGTTTAATCCGGCCCACTCAACCTGAATACCGTATTTTTTGGACTATAAATCACGTTCTTTTTTTTTCATAGCTTGGGTGTGGGGGCGACTTATACTCAGGAGCGACTTATATGTGAAATTATTCACAGATTTTCAAAATTCAAAAATCCACAATGTAGTGAAACCGCGATAAACGAACCGCGATGTACCAAAGGATTACTGTAATCTGAACTGCAACTGCGGCGCATACGCGACTGTGTTTTACATAAAGGACAAAGGATTCGATCACGGGATTTAATGATTTGGAGTGACAGAGATTGTTTGAGAAAATTGTTGTTTATAATTATATGGGCCTGTGGAATATTTTGAAGTGCAACCGCTGTCATCGGAGCGCACCCGGCATTGTTGACATAAAGGACGATCGATGGATTTAATGATTTGGAGTGACACAGATGGTTTGATAATATTATTGCTTATATAATAGTTATTTGATATGTAATTTATATATCGTTATATGGGCCTGTGGAATAATTTGAAGCGCAACCGCGGTCAGCGGCGCGGCGCGCATGCGGCATTGTTGACAAAAAGGACGATCGATGGATTTAATGATTTGGAGAAACACAGATGGTTTGATAATACTGCTTATATGATGGTTATTTGATATATAATTTATATATCATTATATGGGCCTGTGGAATATTTTGAAGTGCAACCACTGACAGCGGCGCGCACCCGCAATTGTTGACATAAAGGACGATCGATGGATTTAATGATTTGGTGTGACACGATGGTTTTATAAACGTGTTATTTATGTAATAGTTATTTAAATAACTCTGAATGTTGCGTCAGGCCCATTCTCAGCTCTTCGTTTGTGTTTATGTCACGTTAGCATACCTATCGTTTAGCCTGTTGTTGCTCGTTCGTGTCTGTTGTTGGTGTTGGATTTTGTTGAATAAATTTCCCCCAAAATGCAACTTATACTCCGGAGCGATTTATATATGTTTTTTTTTTCACGTTATTGTGCATTTTATGGCTAACACGACGTATATTCCGGAGCGACTTTTAGTCCGAAAAATACGGTATACATAAAGGTAAGTCATTTATACATTCTTTCTGTGACCCTTCTCTTGCTTTCACTGGCCTTATCTTCTCTGACACTCTTTGCACATATATATTTGTTGATTTCAGTTAAAGCTGCAAGGTCATGCATTATCACACAGGCCAGGCAGAGTCGCTCCTTGCAGGTGGGTGGCTAAAAGTATAAGTGGAGGTTAGACCTTACGCAATCTCGCAGAGAAGGCTCCACACCTGTGTCTCAATCTTTCTAGCATATATTTATTAGTTAAACTGAGACGAAAGCCTCCTGGTAATTACTTATACAACTAGACATGCTGAGGAGTACGAAAAATACCAGGGAAATGAGAGAGCCAATCAAATTGCCAGCAGTGGCGGCCCTGAGCAATTTGGTGCCCTAGGCAAGATTTTCCCTGAAGCCCCCTGTGCAAGCCGGACCTCCAGTTCTCTCCATGTTGCCATGTTTGTGTTGTGGTCAGTCACCTAGTCTGCCTAGTGGTTGGGCCGCCCTTGGTTGCCAGTCTTAAAACACGTCTGCTGAGGCAACAAGATTTCTTTAAGAAAGCAACCACAGAGAATAATGCTGCAGTCGAAGCTAGCTACGTCGTTTGTGAGATTATTGCTAAAGCGGGAATTTTTAATTTATTTTTAATTTTTTAATTTAATTATTTAAATAATTATTTTGTGTTAAAAATAAATATATTTGAGAACATCGGAATGTTTTATCAGCGCTTTTCTAGTCAGTCAGTCAATACGTGGTTTCTTCAGTCGTCTGTATCTGCTGTATGATCATTATTATCAATTTATTGATTTATTTATTACAGATGGATTTTTTTCATTTTTGAATTTATTTATTTGATTTTGATTTTTTGTTGAAAATAAAGAATTTTGAGAACATTGGAATGTTTTATCAGCAATTTTCTTATTGAAATCCTGATGCGGTCCAGCCTCACCCAGACTCTGCCTCCAGCGGCCCCCAGGTAAAGTGAGTTTGAGACCACCGGTCTAATACATCGAAGTGACAACAGCGACATTGCTTCAAAACTATCGTGTTGGTCAAAACCAGCACAGAATGCAAAGTACAAGAAAACAGGTCACCCTATCCCCAGTTATCCATCCACATTCTCAATTGGAGAAGCCTTCAACTCTGCAGGGATTGGAAGACACCATTTATGAAGGAGAAAGGCACAGACTTTTCTTGATAAGAATGAAATGGCTTTTTTTGTGTGTGAATATAGAAATAGGGCAGTGTAACACTCATGTCCTCTGAGACCATTTAATTATTAATAGTAAATGAGGGAGAAAGAACACAGCATGATATTTTTTTCCTCACTTAAATTTGTCACAATGACATTAGGACGTGTTTCAATTAGAAGCTATCTTTTACATCAAATAGGGACATACAGATATTACTTTTTTCAGACACAGTAAGAGTCTTCACGTTTGAGTGCTTGCCGATCGAGTACCAACACCAATGTCATAATATCTTGCATCCATCGATTTCCTTTTGCTTATCCAGGGTTGGTTCACGAGGGCAGCAGTTTAGGCAGGAAAGCACAGACTTCCCTCTCCACAGCTAATTTGTCCAGCTCTTCCAGGAAGTTGCAAGGCATTCCCACACCAGAACCCAAAACGCCTCACCAGGGAGGCATCCAAGAGGCATCCTAATCAGATGCCTGAGCCACCTTATCAAACAACCAAGCTTCTCACCCCATCTTTAAGGGAGAGCCCAGTCAGTCAGCCTGCATAGGAAACTCATTTTGGCCGATTGCATTTGGAATATTCCATCTGCGACCCACAACTCATGACCATAGGCAAGGGTAGGAACGTAGACTTGGATAAATCGAGAGCTTCACCATCTGGCTCTATCCCCTCTTCACTATGAAAGACAAAGTGGAGATAAAAAGTGGACACCCTGAATGTCAACTTTGCGCCTAGAAATTAAGCTATGAACAGAACTGTGAAAAAGCAGCCTTGGCGGAGTCCAACCCTCACTGGAACCAAATCCAACTTACTGTCTTCAATTTGAACCAAACTCTGGCATTGGTTGTATGAGGACAGAACGACCTGTACCAGGGGGTTCTGTTCCCCACACTTCCGAAGCATCTCCCACAGAACTCTCTGAGGAACATCGTCGAACGCTTTCCCCAAGTCCCAAAGCCATTTAGATAAGTTGGGCAAACCTTGTGATGATATAGGGATGGTCTATTGTTTCACAGCCAGAATGAAAACCACAGTGCTCCGACTTCTGAATCTGACATTTGATGTTCCTCTCCAATGCCACTGAATAGACCTGATAAGGGAGGCTATGTCATAGGTCATAGAAGGACCTGCCACCGAAAACTCTGAGGGACATCATTGAACGCTTTCTCCAAGTCCAAATGCCTTGTAGATACATAGGTTGGGCGAACGTTGTGATGATATAGGGATGGTCCATTGTTTCACAGCCAGGATGAAAACCATAGTGCTCCTGCTGAATCTGAGATTTTATGTCCCTATCCAGCGCAACTGAAAAGACCTGATGAGGGAGGCTATGTCATTGGGGGACATACAGTAAAAGAGATGAAGAAACGGGCTTTAAACTCTGCACTGACGTGTGACGTAAGCGAAGTTGCCGTAGCCAGGGTCAAGTCGTGAAGAGTGGGTGATGTCTTATATGTTTCCTACCCACAAGGTACATGTCATGCTGGTGCATACAATTTGAGCATGAATCAAATCGTCCATGCATCCTTAGTAACTAGACATCCTTTAGTCATTTGGAACAAGAATCAATTGTAGGCCATAATGGCGTGTTTGCAGTAAGCAAGACCACCTGTTGAGAGTAAGCCTTCACACACAGCAGATTCAGGGAAACTCGTCTTTGTTGCAGTGTAGTTTGAAATCACTGCATTTAATGTTACTAGGACTAGGGGATTTCATTTATGTACTCTGCTGGATATTTTTGCAGGAGAATACAATCCTGCAGGATAAAATTGAAGAGTCTTGTATTTTTGTTTTCTTTCTCGCTTATTTTCCTAAAGCAAGAATAAAGAAAAGGCTCAGAAATACATAGAGGGATATGTCAGCTTTTGTGTGGCAAAGAATGGTGAGCATCGACTTAGGTGTTCCAAAAATAAATTAAACCATCCAAAACTCATTGTCCAGGACAAAAAAAAAAATAGAATGAATAAATAAAGTCAATGTTAATTAGGCGTATTTTCTCAATAGGTACCTTTCACACCAACATACCCACTAGCATTTAGTTCCTGGGACAAAAACTGTCAGTTGACCCACTGTTGTGTATTTATAAAGCAGCTGACTTCCACACAACATTCATGAAAGTCATTATCTTATCTTTATTTCCCAGTCAGGTCTACTCTAGGATTAGGTTGTGGGTTCAAACCCCAGCCGAGTCATACCAAAGACTATAAAAATGGGACCCATTGCCCCCCTGCTTGGCACTCAGCGTCAAGGGTTGGAATTAGGGGGTGAGATCACCAAATGCTTCCCGAGCACGGCACCGCTGCTGCTCACTGCCCCGCTCTCCCCCAGGGGATGGATCAAAATCACACGGGGATGGATTAAATGCAGAGGACAAATTTCACCACACCCAGATATGTGTGTGAGACGATCATTGGGACTTAATCTTAATCTTAAGAAACCTATTATTTAAAAATGAAAAAAAACACAGACAACCAGCAGTGTTCAGCAGAGATTGTAAGATCTTAAAAAAATTCAATAAATGACAAAACAAGATTCCCCCAAAATGTCATTGTTGACGGAAAAAAAAAACCCTCAGAATAACAGAAAACAGAATGAAAAGTTGTACAAGATATCCAGCACAGCAACATATGTTGATTTGCCACATCTAAATAAACAAACAGACTCGGATGAGTCAGACAGAAAATTTCGGAGACGTGTTCGGAGCCAATAATGAGGCCTCTGTAAACACATTCACAACACTTGAATTTGATCTGCCATTCATAGGGGAGACACAGATAGATTATGCTAATTAGCATGGATAATTAGTGGCAATGCTGCATTAATTAATTTTCAAAATAATGAATAATTAAAAGGATATAATTAAATGGATTATTGAGGCAATTAATTAAAACAGTGGTAAGAGATGTGCGGGTAATTAAAATATTAAATGTGTTAATAATTGAGTTGGGAGAGTAAGAATGTAAAGAAGGCTGGATTGCCAGTGGAAAGGAGAAAGGGATACACCATTTCCATGATAATGAGACTTCTTGCTGATGAGTTGTTAACTGTTCTGGTGCTTCGGGTGTTCCTACTAACGGATGCCAATTGATTTGTCTGAACCAGACATGGACAAACTATGGCCCACTGACCTTTTGCATTTTCTTAACTATTAGAAGACATTAAGATAAAAAAGGCCAAAAGTAAACACAAACTTACTCCAGCTGGGTTTTGAACTCACCCCAGAAAAATCCACTTTCAATTTAACAAATGTCTGGTGACAATCCCCACAAAACTGGACTTTAACTCACATTTGTCTAAAGTCAAGAACCGTCTTATCTCCAATAAATCCAGTCGTATTCAATTCCACCATGTTGGACAAATAAAAGGACTATCTTATAACATGACGCCATCATGTCTTTAAACTTACACAGAAAATTTCTGCCTTGCGGGGCTAGTAATCTTTTGCTCCACCTGATAATGTGTTCATTCAATTTTAAATTAGATCGAAACAGCAAGTTATAATTGTAACTAGGACTACGACAGTAATTTAATCTTTGTGCAGAAATGATTTGTTAACGCCAAATAACTTCAGGCTTTCTACATTCGCTCATTGCATTGTATTGCAGAAACTGACATAGTGTCATAATTATTCAGGTAGCTCCACTAACTGAAGCAACAATGGACTGCTAAAAATAGAACGTTTTCTCTATGTATTAAATTATGGGGGTGGGGGGTGTAGAGTACAGCAGGCAGCTTCACCTTCACATTTACTGAGATGCTCAAATAATTATGTTACGAAGTGACAAAAGATGGTGAGTAGGTTATCTGATTGGTTCGGTGGGAATAGGGAATAGATATGGAAGGTAACTCAATTAAAGGAGGACATTTCTACTCTCCCCTTGTGATCTGAAAGAACTAGATCAAGTGAAGCCATGAACAATTGTATCAAAGCACAATTGAAACAGAGAGACAGAAAAAAAAAGAAGCGCGCGTCTCGAGATTTGCAGAAAGTAAAAGCAAAGGAAGGTTAAAGCATTTGCACAGGAAAAAAACAAAATTCTTTGACAAAAAAACAGGAGATGAGAATGTGAAATGACATCACTTATCTATTATTCATGCAACGATACCAATTACTAGTTTTCAGTGCAAAGCTCCACTTTTCCCCTCCACCACATTTAACATTCTTGCATGATGTTGTACTACTTGTGGATGAGAAAATACCGTATTTCACTTCAAGGTAATAGCAATAACAAAAGCAGTAATAAGTATTTTATTTAAGCTGCTGATGATTCTGTCCCGGATCAGAATGGAGCAGGGCGACTAAATGCAGCTTTTACAAGGGTTTATTGAGGGAAAAGGTAGTTGGAAGGGAGGATGAGGGGAACATGACTAACAGAACCGGCAAACTAACATAACCTCCTAACAAAACACCAGGACTGACCCACCGACAGGGTTGGCTAACAGACAGAACAGAAAAACAGGAACCAAGAAACAAGAACGACATCAACGATCCGACAGGGGAGTGAGGGGCAGACAGGACTTAAATACAAGATTGATTACATTGATTGAGGCAACATAGGACGGGAGGGGCGACGCGAACGGAAACCATGGTAACATATAGACATAATAAAGCAACCGGGAACGAGTCATGACAGATTCCACATTTCATTTGGCATTTACCTTTCTCACAAAGCCATAACTCCCCTTCTGTTCTTCTCCATAGTCATTTGTATTGTCTTATCTATATAACGACTTCATCCAGCAGCTAAAAATAAAAATCAGGGGTCTGACTCACAGTGTGCTCAAAATGTTGATACCTAGATACGTACCAATATCAATAAAGATGATACACGATAGATATTCTAGTTCTGAGTATCAGTAATACTCCCTGACACTTGGGGACGCAGGGGCGCCATTGACTCTCATGAGAAGGAAGAATATATGCCAAAGTTACAGAT